>NC_058405.1:120488108-120529874 GCF_002201575.2 Neomonachus schauinslandi | reverse complement strand
TTTCTTTCTTTCTTTCTTTCTTTCTTTCTTTCTTTCTTTCTTTCTTTCTCTCTCTCTCTCTCTCTTTCTTTCTTCTGATTTTGTTTATTTATTTGAGAGAGAGAGACACAAAGAGCACAAGTGGTGGGGAAGGGTAGAGGCAGAGGGAGAAGCAGGCAGACTCCCTGTTGATCAGGGAAACAATCACAGGGCTTCATCTCAGGACCTGGAGATCATGACCTGAGCCAAAAGCAGACCCTTAACTGACTGAGCCGCCCAGGTGCCCCTACATGGACTTCTCTAGAGAAGATATGAGCTACTTAATATTCTTTAATAAGCTTAATTCCTGCTTAAACTTATTAAGGTAGGCTTCTTTGTTTGCAACTAAAAGCTTTGACCAAGTTTCTTTTGCTGGGATGACTTAGCCCACAAGCCAGAGAGTCTTTAATGAGCACTCTTTGGTCCCTTTTAAGGTTTACTCACTCTCAGGTTTGGCATTCACTCTCATTATCTGTACTTTACCCAAATCACTGTCTCTAGTTTAGCAATGTGAATACAAAGGGAGAAAATCTTTCATTGTAAAAATGCTGCTGTTGTTCAGCTAACTCATTTATTCAACAAATATAGCGTCAGTGTGAGGGGAGCAAAGGGGAAGATAGACAGACACTTGGAAAAGCAGGTTTGGGACAATACAGTTGAGGATTTAAATGTCATTTACTCATTCATTCAGCAAGTATTTATTGAGTGCTTATTATGAGTTAGGCTGATTTTGAATGCCAGTGTTAGAATTGTTGGTGTTAGAAATGGCAATATGTCTTAGATAGCTTTCAGTGCTATGATCACATCTGTGCTATAAAAAGATCCCTCTGGCTGAAGGGTCAGTGGGAATAGATTAGAGAAGAGTGAACCTCAAGGAAGGGAGATCAGTTAGGAGGCTTTTTTTGACATTTCAAGTAAAAGAAGATGGTTGATCTGAAGTAGGATGGTGGCAGTGAAGTGGAAAGAAGTGAAAAAAAATGAGAGATTTTTATAAGAGTTAAAATCCATAGAAACTACTGATTAATTGGCTATGAAGGAAGAGAGAGAGGGGAGAGATAAGGGAAAAAACCAAGGTATCTGGCTCGAGTGGTGACAATTACTGAGATAAGTATGAAGGACGAGTAGGTTTGGGAGCTGCTTCTGTTTTACATATGTCAGTTTTGACCATCATTGGGCTATATAGGTAGAGATGACAGTAGGATATACAAATCTGGTGTTTATGAGCAAGATCAAGGCTAGAGACAACAACTTGGGAGTCTTGAGCACAAAACACAGAAATAAACATTGAAGTCATGGGAAAGGATTAGCTCACCAAGGGAGAGTATAGGGAAATGAGCTAGTGCAGTAGGTCTCAAGGTATGGTTCAGGGAGACCTGGGTGGTGCTCAAGACAATTTTGGGGGGGGTCACAAGGTGAAAACTATGTCTATAAGTAATGCTAAGATGTAATTTGTCTTTTCCAATATCATTCTGGCACAAAGGTACAATGGAATTTTCCAGAAGTTACAAGATGTGTAATGATGTCATTGCTTTGAAGGCTAATGGAATGTGTGCTTGGGTATGCCTGTGTTTTAAAAATTTCTCAATTTAAATTTCTAATATGATAAATGTTATAGTTATAACCCACTTAAACATAAGCTCTCTGGGGTCCTCATAATTTTTGAAGTATAAAAGGATCATATCAAAATGTCTGAGAACCAACAGACTAGAGAATTTAGCCTTGATTCTATATGCAAGGGTGATTATTAAAGATTTGAAGGCAGGGGAAAACATAATCAGAATCATGTTAATAGAAAGCTATTCTGATGGCAGTCTTGAGAATACATTATGATGGGGATAACATGAAGTTGTGGAGGCAATTTACTTGGTAATTATAACAACTCAGGTAATGAAGATGCTAGGGGCTTGAACTTTGGAAATAGCAGTGTGAATGACAATGGACAACACAAAAGAAAAATACATGTGATTTTATTATTGACTGAATGTGGGTCATTGTTGAAGAAATGAAAGGAGTAAAAGATAACTGGTGTTGGAACTATGTGTTTGGAAGAAAGGTCTTGTTTCTCCTACCATTTTAACTGCAGGAAAAATGACAGTTCCTTGACATCTGATGACGATTCATGAGGTAAACCCTGTCTAATAAAAATAGGATGAAAGCCATATACATAATTTTAAATTTCCTACTAGCTGCATTCAAAGGCAAAAGGGGTGAAATTGATTTTAATAATATATTCATTTAACCCAATATATCCAAAATATTATCATGTCAATGTATAATTAAATTTAAAAATTAGCAAGACTTTTTGGGGTATTAAGACTTTGAAATCTTGTGTATATCTTACACTCACAGTACCTATGAGATCAGACTAGTCATATTTCAGGTACTCGAGAGCCACAAGGGGTTAGTGGTTACCACCTTCAACACAGCAGCTTTAGACTACTCTTTTGCTTGAGTTAAGGTCATCAGGACGCCAATGTTGATTTGGCTGGTATTGAAATAACTGTGTTTTTGTTTTTTTTTTAGTTATTTACTCAGGAAGGGATGGATTTGTACTGAGTCCTAGAACTCTCTCAACTCCTTGTCACCTCACTCTGGTACAGTATAATTATAGGGGCCCTTTTTAAGGAAATGTGCCAGGTAGTAGTGGCCTGCTTACTTGGAACTGAAACTCTGAACTGTATTTTACAGACAGAGCCTGTATCAAATGCAGCTAATCAGCCCAGCACACTGACGTTGGTCAGTGGACGGGAAAACTGAGACAAAGTCTGAGTTATGTGGAAAGACCATTGAATAGTATTAGAGGGATATGGAAAATCGGGGAATGGGTGCAGCCATTTTGGAAGGTGGTGAAAACAGATAATGTAAGTACTTAAAGACTTTAAGCTTTTAGCAGTGACAGTGGAGCAAAGAAACTGTTTGATGCCCCATTATCATGTCTACAGAGATGCCATTATTTTTCTTCTTTATGAGACCTGAGCTGTCCCATGAGGTAGACGGATTGAAGGTACATACTGTAGAACCTTAATAAAGGTCCTAAAGCCCATGACTATTCTCATGGAATGGAATGAACAATCAAAAGGAGAAGGACGAGAATAGAAGTGAAGCCGGGGTCCCCTAATAGAAAGATTTCTGGGATTACAAAATGAGATGAGTGGAAATGAGTGTGTCATAGGCTCCTTGAGGGAGAATATGAGTTTAGGGAAAGAAAAATGCAGTAAAATGAGAACAGATTAGACCTTGATAGTATATAGCAAATTATCGTAGTATGCCTCCTCACCATATGCTCATTCCATGATAAGTTCATGTTCCAAGATGAAATGAAAAATTAAGATGCATGGCATTGGAGATTCTAGAAAAGATAACAAAAAAAGAAACATGTATGATAAAAAAAATCCCAAACAACCATACCAACAAGTAGTCATTTTCAAAGTTCAATTATTATACACATTTGTTTGCCTTATTAATTTGGAATGTTAGTCTGCAAATGTATCAAGTCGTTACAATTTAAAGTTCCTATACTTTTTTCCCCTTGGTTATGTAAGAGTTATTCAACCAAAGTCTATTTCGCTGGGGGGTTATGAACTCCTTGATTATTGCTGTTGTTTTCTTTTGATTATGAGAATCCAGGAGTCATGATGTAATGTTGCTATGGTAATGAATATGTACAAATAGATGATTAAGGGTGGGGGGGGGAGGTTAAATCCTGAGAAACACATTTGCATATAAATTCTTTCCAGTGAATAAAAAAGCCTCACACATGAATTTTTTCTGTTATGTACAAAATATGTAAAAGATGTGTTATATTATATCATATCTTCAACAATGCATTGTGTTGCTTATATTAAATGACAGGAGTCACTCAATATGCTCCAAAGAATATTTTCTTAATAATAGTTCATACAAAAATGTATTAGATTGGGCGCCTGGGAGGCTCAGTCGTTAAGTGTCTGCCTTTGGCTCAGGTCCAAAGAGTCCCAGGGTCCTGGGATCGAGCCCTGCATCAGGCTCCCTGCTCAGCGGGAAGCCTGATTCTCCCTCTCCCACTCCCCCTGCTTGTGTTCCCTCTCTCGCTGTGTCTCTCTCTGTCAAATAAATAAATAAAATCTTTTAAAAAATGTATTAGATTAAGACTGGATTAGTTTCTCTAGGGGTGTGTGTGTGTGTGTGTGAATAAAGTATACCCTTTTAAGTAAAAATTGGGACACATTATGAGGATTAAGTTCTTTTCTTGGTTGCCACGAAGGTGGTGTTAAAAAGTCAAGCCATACCAGAAATATTTATAATTACCTAAGAAAATACTTTGCCAGCTATTGGGGTTCAATACATTTAGAATGACTAACTCCTTACTTCAAAGCTTCTATAGTATTGATGTTGGAAGAAAAACATGCACAAGAGGACAGAAGGAAATGGTATTTGAAGATGAAGTTTAAAATACTTCTACAAATTACGTCCTTAGCTTTTGACATACTAACCTTTTTTTTGGTGTGTATGTCAGAACTTTGGGCCAAGAATTCAAAAATCCTGATTCCTTTATTGGCTGGCCATATGTTGACTGGCAAGGCACCCAACAACTCATTTTTTTTTATACTGTGCCTAAGACCAAGGTGATGGTGATGATCCTTGCCATTTGATGAGGATTCATTAGACCAGCACTGCCCAATATACATATAATGCAAGCCATATGTAATTTAAATATTTTTAGTAGGCATGTTAAAAAGTGAAAAGAAATCAGTGAAATTAACTTTAGTAATATATTTAGCCCAATACTTCCAAAAGATTATCATTTCGACATAAACAATATAAAAGTTATTAATGATACATTTTACATTTGATTTTGTACTAAGTCTTTGAGATCCAGCATGTATTTGATACTTATAGCACATGTCAGTTTGGATTAGACACATTTCAAGTGCTCACTACCGACACGTGGCTAGTGGTACCACAGAATGTAGCTGGTGGATACCATAGTGGACAGTGCACCATTAGACTCAGGGGACAGTGTTGGGTTTGTTTAGAATATTAAAGTCATTCAACATTAGACTTCTTGGGTAACAATCTTGCTTTTTTTTTTTTTTAGAAAATAACAGCTTTCTGACATGCAAGGATGTTGCTTACTGTATTCAAGAGACAAAATAAATATTAAAAGTAAATACCTGACATTAGTATAATACCTGATGGTTTAACAGTGCTTTCACAGTCACTTCTTTAAATCCCAGTCATGGTTCCGAGAAATAGGGAGGGATGAAGTTCCATTTACTTTTGAGTAAGCAGGCACAGACACTAAATCCTGCTCTTTCAGCTCCAAATCTCATGATCCAATGGTAGATCACAATCTAGGGTTCAGTTATCAAATAATGAGCCAACCAAGTCAGCCAAAATATAATGTGTCCTAGCATTTTCTTGTCTTTTTTTTAAAGCATTTGTTTTGTGGGTGTCTGAAAGGGCTCAGTCTTGTCCCACTTTTCCATTTTTTTTGTTATTGTTTGCTTGGATCCAGAATAAAATTAGAACAAAGTCTTTCTACTCTTAGGAATGTTTTGATTCATCCAAGGTGGTGATGGTGAGGGTGAGATCCTCAGGACTGTCACCAAATCCAACAAACATCCCACCCCACTACTGTGATCTTTTGATGGTGAAATCAATTATATACATTATTTCACCATAGGAGTTTCATAGACCTTAGAAAGGACACTCTATTTAGAGCTGAGGTGGGTGAGGAAGCCAGTAATACCTCTTACTCTCAAGCAATTAATTTATATGATAATCGATTTTCAAGGAGCCCCCTAAGAGTGGCAATAATACCAATAGTGGCTTTTGGGCTTTGTGTGTTGTTCAGGGGGCTCGCCGGAAGGCATCAGGTAAGAAAGTTGACAACTATGGGTAGACAAGACAGTCGGGGAATTGGTTATTTCCAGGGCTGAACAGAGAGAGGGCGCCCTTCCACAGACGCGTGCACAGCCAGGACATGGTGGTGGGACGAGCCCCGCAGGACTACCTGGGGTTGTAACAAGGCTCACTCTAGTTATAAAATCTTTAGGCCACTGGACTACAAACGAATGTCAAGAGATACGGACGAGTGGATCTTCTGTAGGAGACTGTAGAGCGACCACCAGGAAGCAATTGCGGCAGGGTTTAAGTCTTCCTAAAGCCTCCGTGGGGCTTTCCCTCGCGTCTCGACCCTTTTCCCAGCTTTCGGGTCTTGGGGGTTCCGCGCTACCCAACCCCCTCTCTTGCCCCCAGCCCTGGGCAGTCTCACTGCCTGGTCTTTGGGCCGCCTTTGCCCGCCTGGCCGGCAGCGCCAGCCCCCGGCGCCTGCGGGAGGGCGCAGGGGGCGGAGGCGCGGAGGCGCGGCGGGGGCGGGCTCTGTCCGCCCCCCCACCCCCCAGCCCCCCCTTTCAGCCTGCTGCTGGGGCCGGTGGCAGGAGCACCGCGCACCGCCAGCCGCGGGGGGCGAAGGATGGGGAAAGCACAAGACGGGGGCGCCCGCATGGATTAGAGCCGGCCGCACTCTTCAAAAGGGTGACAGGGCTGTGCTTCCCTCCCGCGCCCCGGGAACTTCAAAGCGGCCCGCGCTGTCCCGACCGCCTAGCTCCGCTCTGGGACCTCGCAGCCTCGGCGCGGCCGCCTGGTGGCCATGACCCGAGCGCTGTGCGCGGCGCTCCGCCAGGCTCTCCTGCTGCTTGCCACCGCCGCCGCGCTCTCGACAGGTACGACGGGCGCTCCTTTTCCAGCGCAGACGAGGGTGGGAGTCGGGGGCGGTCTGCGGGTGGGCACGCGGGTGGGATAGAAGGTGCTGCGAGCACACTGACTTTCCACTGGGCGGAGTGGGAAGCGCCAGTTGGATTGATCGGGCGCGGGATAGGGCGCAGCGTGGGCACCTGAGGTCTGGCAGCCATAGGATTAGACAGGTGTGTTGGGGACGAAGCCACCAGAAGGAGAGAAAAAGCGACAGGGACGTGGGGGGGGGGGTAAAGGGGTATAGGGGGGGGGGGGGGGGTAAAATTGGGGGGCAGTTTGCAGCGGAGGGAGTAGGAGAGTGTGTTTGTGGTTGTGCGCAGGGTTGGGGAGTTGAGTGGCACCACGAGTTCACTCTGCAGGGGCTTCGGGCGCGCTCTGTACTGGGCTCGGGAGAGCTGAGTAAAGATTGTGGCATGGTGGTGGTGGAAAGGTGGGCCGTGGTGGTGGCGATTCGGTCTGAGTTTTAGGAGGCGAGGGATATCTCAGAAGCCGCTGATGCCAAGCTGTGTAGGCGGGAGAGGGAGCTTAAATCTGCGTGGTTTGCAACGCACATTGCTTTCGAGGTACGATCTTTACTAAGAGTTGCAGGGAAAAAAAATTCTGGCAAGCGCCCCAGCGTTTTTAACAGGTCTGTGCCTTGATAGGCTAAATAGAGCCCTCGGCCCAAGCTGGAAACCAAACATTTCTTATAATGTTTACTAGAAACTGGGGCAAATGCATCTTCGGTAAAATCATAGTGTGCTATGATGAAAAACCCTTTAGCTCTGAAACTGTTTTCGTTATAACATTATTTTGCGATATGGAGAGCAGCAGCAGATTCCTTGCTAACTCATTCTTTAACCATTTCAATCAGACATTTAAGACATTTGCACACAAAAACCTGGTGTTTTTCCCTAGAGCCATACTTTGTCCGAAGCTGATTTTTATGCATTTTTGTTTTCCCAGATGACAATCTGTTTGACATTAATAGCTATACTTCAGGGTGGGTAGTTTTCCTTTTAGTGACATGTGCAGGGGAATGTTTTGAATAGTAAGATTGCTGTCATGTGCAGATTTCGTGTTTCCGATGGTCTGAGAGAATCACTAAATACAATATTCAAATGCAAATTGATTATTGGAAGTGATTAATACAATATGAGGATTAAAGCATTTCAGTTATCTTAGGAAAAGCACAGCCTTTTAGGAAAGCCATTACTCAGAGACTGTCCAGAGGATGATGGGATAAAGTGACATATTTGCATTCAGAGTTAGTAAATTCATCAGTGGGAAGAAAACTGACAATGGGAAGGTCTTCATAAGAAATGAGCGGAAACTCCACTAACTCAGAATACTCAAAGTAGTCTTGATGAATTTAATAGAATTAAAAAAAAAAAAGAATTAAACAGCCTTCTAGGTATCACAGTTTTGACTAGGCACCCGTGAAATTACCTCCACAGGCTGTCCGTACAACCCTTTTTATTTTAGGGAGCTAATAACTTTGCTGCAGACATTTAAAAAAATACTCAATTATTTTTTATCTAGCTTGAAAGTTGTATTTTGTTATATGTCAGAATCTTCAGAAAATTTCAGAGACCCTGGGCATAGCAGTATAGGAAAACATGCCAGGCTATGTTTTTTGAAAGGCATGGAAACTTTTGACATTGAAATGTACAAAAAAGAAAAAAAAATAGATCATCCATTCAGATTTGATTTTTCCCTCAAAATATGAAGGCTATGAAAAATGACTGATACGGAGATAATGTGTCAATATAGTAGAGAAGTACTTACCAAATTGAACTTTTACAATAAACTTTTCTATGTCAAATGCAATCACTTTCAAATCTCTTTTAAGAACTTTATCCCTCTTTGTGTCCCACAGAAACAATGTCTATTGCTGTCTACTTTTTTGAATCTTAACTTTTATAACCATCTTTGATTATTTGGTAGAGGGAGTCAAGGTAGTTTATTTCTTTATTTCATCTTTTAAATTATTTTTCTTACGTGGTTACCTATATCATTTTTTATCTAGTCACTTTTATAAATTACATTGTTCATCATAATGGTCAATTTTGGAAATGTAGGAGAAGTCTCTGCTGACACTATGACATAGCTGGGTGACAGAAAACACCACCTTCCAATTTGACTCTGCTGAGCACCAGGCCTAGGACTTTAAATATCTGAAGACATTGATAAACCAATAATCCATTTTTGCTTTGACTGTTATTCCCCAGCATCTCTGTCACCTACGGCATGTCATGCATTAGCAGTAGAGTAGAAAACCAGTGCTCCTTGATGAGAATCTCAGAGGGTAACCGCTGATGGAAAAAAAATGAGAAAATACTTACTGGTCTGGGTTGGCTAAAAAATTAGGCTGGAAAGCTAAAAAAAAAAAAAAAAGAGTCCAGGGATGTCTGGGCGGCTCAGTTGGTTAAGTGTCTACCTTTAACTCAGCTCATGATCCCAGGGTCCTGGGATTGAGCCCCCCTCCCCGAACCCAGGGTTGGGCTCTCTGCTGAGCGAGGAGCCTGCTTCTCCCTCTCCCTTTACAGTTCTCCTTGCTTGTGCTCTCTCTCAAATAAATAAATAAAATCTTAAAAAAAAAAAAAAAAGAGTCCAGAAAGCTAGAAGCTGTTGCTCTAAAAGTGAAAAGGTAACCATTTCATTTAATAACCAGGGTGGGGGTTTCAGATAGGGAGATGTTTTCACTGCGCATTTTAAGGTGTGCTGGAAGTGAAAGTGAAAGCCTTGGGCTGGTTGAGTGTACAATTGCTGAAGATGTTGCCACATTTGCCCTTCTTTAAGCAGGGTCATTTATTGGTTGGTTGAAACACATGTGACAAGAGGCAAAAATGGCCAAGGAAGAGACTTCTCTGGACCAGGAGAAGCTCTGTGCAGAAGTCCTTGGGAGCATATTTCTTCATCAACTGTAGTGCCCCAACCTGTTATCTAGCCTCAAGTTTACAGAAGTATCAAATAGAGTTCCTCTGATTTGCTATGATCCTATATACATAAATGTAAGGTGTGAGAGAGGAATAGGGGATGATACCAAATTTGATTCGAGCAGTGGAGAAATAGTACCCTTATGTGGGGTCAGGCTGATGACCGACCACAGGAGGAGCAGGTCCTGCCCTGGGCAGGGGTGGGGGTGGTGGCCCAGAGCAGGAGCTCAGTTTCCGTGTGGAGAGCTTAAAATGCCTAATACACACTAAAGTGGAGATACCAAGTAAGCAATTTGTTGTTTGGGGCCTAGGGTTCAGGGCACAAGTCTAGACCAACGCTAAAAAATTGAGAGTCAAATTAATTGGTGTTTGATTCCGATTTAACTGGGTGTTCTGTACTTTTACTTGGCAACCCCACATGAAGGAGCTATTGTGATGAGCTAAACTGCTCCTGTTGCCCGTATGCCCAGCTCTTAGATTAGAAAGAGAAGCATAGACCTCTTTTCTAGTCCTTGTCTCTTACCACTTGTATTCTAGCCCTGCCACCGTCCCCGTATGCATCTCTGAGGAGTCACTTCCAGCACTTCAGCCACGCGTTGTGTGGCTCCACCATTTCCGGATGGATGCAGAGGGACAGCCTTTCCTAATCTTACATGGGTTCTTGACATGAAAGGGTTGTGAAAAAGGTTAGAACTCTCTAGACTCCCTGGAAATGATTGGTAGGTGAAAGCGGTTGGTTTTGCCCAAATATACTATCTTCTTCTGAATGTGACTGTTATTTTCAAATGCGTTTTTAGAGTATTTGTCTTTGAAATAAGCATTCCTAAGTTTCTCTTTTAGGGGAAATGCTTCCAGGCAGTAGCCAAGATGCAGTTCGTTGTATTTTTCTTGGCAGTACTTGTATGTCTTCTTGTAAAAAGAGAAGGTTAAGGGGAGTAGAGAATGGAGAGAGTCAGAGCCAGGGAGGCGGTATGCGTCACAGGTCCTATTCATCTGAGGCAGATTGAGGTTTTAGAGCAGGTTCCTAAGAGAGTGATTGCAAGTCCTTTGGGAAACGAGCAAGGATGCATTAATTTCAACTGTGCACTGTTTAGTTCCTGCTCTTAGCTGAGTCTTGACCAGCTACCAAATAATTAGTACTGGCTTCATTTTGAGATTTGTAGTGGACAGTGACCTATAAATGAACAACTCTATGCATGGGTCATTAACAAGCTCAAACGGATATGTTCACATGTATATAAAGAGTTTATTTTAACTAATAAAATGAGAGAGTTAATTTCTAAATATAAATGGAAAACAGAACCAAACAGGGAAAAAAAGGAACAATTCTAAGCACAAAGAGTGCACTGTGTATTATTCCTTACCACTTATATCTGTGAAGCCACCTCTGGATTTTTCATGGCTTTGGCCTTCTCTATTTTAAATTTTTCACAGCTGATTATCAGATCTCAAGTTTTATCCTTACATTGTTTAAGAAACTGGGATAATAAAGGGATATATTTAGAAGGGATACAGAATTTCCACTTTTCCTAGGAGAAGTAGGAATCCCTAAATACTGGCCTGTCCCAGCTGTGTCTCTCTCCAGCCCAAGAGAAGTCACTCAGGGACATCCAGACAAGAGAAGCAAACTAAAGCAAAGTAACTGTTCTTTTGGTTACGTGCATGGTACTTTGTCCCCAAATTGCATGGCAGAACTCTAACCTACTCCTCTTTTCAAAATGTGTAACAACTAAACAGCCTAAGGATAAAGGGGAGGAGGCTGTGATACCTCAGAATCCTGGATCCTGACACTGATTGAAAGGCTGTGTGATGCCTGACAAGGGAAGCCAGGATGGCGGAGCGGGGGGCCTCTTTCTCCATTACCTCACATTAGTCCAGCCTTCATGGTAGCTCTGACAAATTTCAGACAATAATGTCAGGGGCTACCACTCAGTGAGGAAAAGGTGGAGAGTCTGTGGACAGAGGTGGTTGTTTTTTTCCTACGAGGAAGCAGGTCCTGCTCTTCCCACAATTGTTACCTCTATAGAAGACGGGACTGTGGTCATGAACCCGGTGCCTTTCACATTCTTTGAAAGCCGCATCCCTAAAGCACGTGGGCCTCTTGGTTCCCTGGAATGGGGACAGTAAAACCACTACTCCTCACACTTAGGAATCCAGTAAAAAGTAAAAGGGAGGGAGGAGGTGAGGAGGAGTATGAAACAGGCATGAAGACTTTATTTCCATTGGAGAAGCCAACACCTCTATTTCTGAGGGGATGCTCCCTTGCCTTATCATGTGGCTCTTGCATTCACTTGCTCTGATTGGCCAACAAGAATCATAAGGTTCTGCCCTGTCCTCATTCTTTACTTTTTGTCTTCCAGAATAATTTCCCTTTTCTGTTGTTCTCTTCTGTGTTTTGGAGTAGGTATGTGAATATACTGTTTCTTTGGAACTGTTTTAAATTAATCCCCTCAAGAATTCATGGGTGAATCATTCAGTATGATTCAAGAGCTTGGCTTATTATTTTTTAAAACAATTTAAATTTGCCAGTGACTTAAGGATCCCAAATTAGATCAATCTACTTTTTCATTAAACTTTTCACATCAAGAAAATGATTAGGATGCTTTAGTTTTGAAAGTGAGACACATATATTTTCTTCTAATTTGTTTTATCATCCTTATCTCATGATAAGGTACAATGATTGAGAAAGATGCCGTATCTCTGTATGTTGATTGAGTTCCTTTTAAATTTTTCGTTTAACGCCATGATTGACTGAAATAAGTACTCCATGGTCAAAAACAGGATTAGAAATAAATCTAATCCATTATGGTCCAGACAATGAGCATTTTAATGCTAAATGTTTAGTTTCATAAATGCATGCTTATCCAAGAGATGTTAACTCAGAGGGTGGTAATCCAGATTAACACAGCTTTAAGGAACCAGATTGTTTTAAAACAGAGCCAAAATATATTAAAGAGTATTAACGCATCACATTTCATAATTTTATCTGATGACATTTTTCTGGCCTGCTCCCTTAAAAGTGTGTCTATTTCTTCTCTCCATCACCATTATTGCTCTTCAAGAGTAAAGATCTGCTCCGTGAATGTTTGCCTGCTCTAATAATCAAAGTGAGACTTTGTTCTCACTCAAATTCCACCTATAATCTGTAGTATATATTTCCAGGAAATAGATAATACATTGTAAATTTGAAACACTAAATAAAGAATAAATATATGATTAGCAGAACATTTCTTACAGGATAATAAAGGTGTAATTAAATGAACCTCTCTTTCTTTTTTAATTTTTTTCCTATAGCTGTTCTCTAGCTGTATATTAACTATATTAAAAGGTATTACTTTTTGCACGGAGAAGAAAGTTGACTTCATTAAGACAAATGGACTTCCCTAAAAGAATGAGATTTATTGTGCCAAATCAAGATGAAGATGCTCTTTTAGAACTGTTTTTACTGAGCTCTGCTTTTTATATTGCCATTATCATAAAGTTTTTCCTAATATTTCTTTATTATGTTTTTAATATCTGTAGGATTTATAGTGCTGTCTCCTCTTATATCCCTGACATTGGGAATTTGAATTTTCTTTCTTTTTACCTTGATTGGTGTAGTTGGAAGTTTATCAGTTTTATTGAATTCTTTCCAATAAATAGCTTTTGGTTTTATTGATTTTCAGGGTTTTTTTTCTTTAGTTGTTTCCTAAAATTTATTCTTTTATATTCTAACTTCTTAAGTTGATACTTTAGATCAACAGTGGGCAAACTTTTTCTTAAAGGATCAGATAATACATATTTTAGGCTGGTGGGCCAAAGAGTCTCTTTTGCAATTATCTGATTCAGCCGTTTTCATATAAAAGCAACCATAGACAATACATAAACAAATAGGTGTTGCTTTATTTACAAATGGGCCAACCAGTGGGTCATAGTTTGATGACCTTTTCTTAAATCATTTATTTAAGACCTTTCTTCTTTTCTTTTTTTTTTAAGATTTTATTTATTTATTTGACAGAGAGAGACACAGCGAGAGAGGGAACACAAGCAGGGGGAGTGGGAGAGGGAGAAGCAGGCTTCCCGCGGAGCAGGGAACCCGATGTGGGGCTCGATCCCAGGACCCTGGGATCATGACCTGAGCTGAAGGCAGATGCTTAATGACTGAACCACTCAGGCGCCCCGACCTTTCTTCTTTTCTAATATAGGCATTTAAAGCTTCAAGTTTCCTTCTTGGCAACTGCTTCAGCTTATCCATAAATTGTGCTATGTTGTATTTTAACTTTCAATGAATTCAGAATATTTTCTAGATTTCTTTATGATTTTCTGGGACTTGTGGGCTATTTAGATGTCTGTTGTTTAATTTCCAAATATTTTTGGAATTTTCAGGTTGTTTTTTTGTTATTGACTTCCAATTTAAATCCACTGGGAGTGAAAGAATATAATCTGTATGATTTTAATTTTTCTGAATTTATCTATTTGTTTTAGAGCCTAACCTGTGTCTGACCTGGTAAATGTAATACATGTTCTTGAAAATAATGTATGTTCTGCTGTTGTTGGGTGGAGTGTTCTATAGATGTTATTTAGGTCAAGTTGTTTCACAGTGTTATTCAAGGCTTCTTTATCTTTACTGATTTTCTGTCTTATTTTATCAATTACCAAGAGAGGATTGTTGATATCTCCCACATACATGTGAATTTGTCTACTCCTCTTTTTAGTTTTTCTGATTTTTGCTGCATGTATTTGAAAATTTTGTTAATGGGTACATTAAGATTGTTATGTCCTTTTTTTTTTTTAAAAAGATTTTATTTATTTATTTGACAGAGAGAGAGTTAGCGAGAGCAGGAACACAAGCAAGAATAGTGGGAGAGGGAGAAGCAGGCTTCCCGCGGAGCAGGGAGCCCAATGCGGGGCTCTATCCCAGGACCCTGGGATCATGACCTGAGCCGAAGGCAGCCGCTTAATGGCTGAGCCACCCAGGCACCCCTTGTTATGTCCTCTTAATGCATGTTTATCATTAGGAAATCTCCCACTTTACCCCTGGTGTTATTTATTCTTATGACATGTCTCTCTTTATCACTGGTAATCTTTGCTTTAAAGTTTGCTCAGTTAACATTAATATAGCCATCCCAGCTTTCTTATGCTTAATATTTGTGTATCTCTTTTAATATAGGTACTCCTACTTTGTTTTGCTGAGTGCCTGCATATCATAGACGTCCCATCCTCTTATTCTAAACTTTTAATGTATATATGTATACATATGTATATATACTTATGTGTGTGTGTATACACACACACACACATAAAAATATATATTTAAATTGGGCTTCTTGTATAGAGCATATGGTTAGGTCCTGCTTTTTTATTCAGGCTTACATACTTGTATTTTAACTGGAGAATTTAGACCATATATATTTAATGTATTTATCAATATGGGTGTGTTTAAATCTGTCATCTTGTTGTTTTTATGTCTTTCCCTTTATTTCTTTCTATTTTTTGCCTTTGTTTGGTTTAAGTGACAAAATGTTACTATTCTGTATTATTTCCACTATTGGTTTATAAGCTACATCTCTTTGTCTTACTTTTAGTGATTGTTATAAGTTTTATAATATCCAACTTTAAATTATCATAGTTTAATCTGAGAACTGTATTACCATATTCTTCCATTTTCCTCTTCTTGTCATTTGTGTTATTAATCTCACATTTTTTTTTAAAGATTTTATTTGTTTGACAGAGAGAGACACAGCGAGAGAGGGAACACAAGCAGGGCGAGTGGGAGAGGGAGAAGCAGGCTTCCCGCCGAGCAGGGAGCCCGATGCGGGGCTCGATCCCAGGACCCTGGGACCATGACCTGAGCCGAAGGCAGATGTCCAATGACTGAGCCACGCAGGCGCCCCTAATCTCACATGTTTTACTTCTAAATATTTTATAGCCTTGAAAAAAATTGTTCTTATTTTGGCTTAAATACTTAATTACCTTTAAATGAATTAAAAAATGAATGTAAGATTTTGCATTTACCCACCTATTTATCATTTCTGTTCATTGCTCTTCATTACTCTGTGTAGATGTGAATTTACATGTGATGTCCTTTTCCTTTAGCTTGAAGAACATTTCTTAGTTCAGTTCTTGTGACAATGAATTCTCATGCATTTTTATTTTCTGGAAAAGATTTATTTCATTTCAGATTCATTTCATTTTTGTTTTTCCTCAACATTTTATTAAACTTTTCATCAATTGACTACTTCACACCAGTCGGAATGGCTAAAATTAACTCAGGAAACAATAGATGTTGGCAAAGATGTGGAGTAAGGGGAACCCTCTTACCCTGTTGGTGAGAATGAAAACTGGTGCAGCCACTCTGGAAAGCAGTATGGAGTTTCCTCAAAAGGGTGAAAATAGAACTACCCTATGACCCAGCAATTGCACTAGTAGGTATTCATCCAAAGGATACAATAATGAATTGAAAGGGCACCTGCACCCCAATGTTTATAGCAGCAATGTTCACAATAGCCAAACAATGGAAAGAGCCCAGATGTCCATCAACAGATGAATGGATAAAGAAGGTGTGGTATATATTAACAATGGAATATTACTCAGCCATCAAAAACTATGAAATATTGCCATTTGCAATGATGTGGGTGGAACTAGAAGGTATTATGCTAAGCAAACTACATCAGTCAGAGAAAGACAAATACCATATGATTTCACTCATATGTGGAATTTAAGAAACAAAACAGATGAACATAGGGGAAGGGAAGGAAAAATAAAATAAGATGAAAACAGAGAGGGAGGCAAACCATAAGAGACTCTTAACTATAGGAAACAAACAGGGTTGGTGGAGGGGAGGGGGTTGGTGGGATGGGGTAATTGGATGATGAGCTAAGGAGGGTACTTGATGTAGTGAGCACTAGGTGTTATATGCAACTGATGAATCACTAAATTATATCCCTGAAACTAATAATAATAATAAAAAAATAAACTTTTTATCAACTCGAATTGAAAGAAATTTAGTTAACATCCATCATATACCCACCAATTAGATCATACCATTATGCTTGTTTTATCACATATATATCCATTTATCTATTGCTCTATTCATCAAATACATATTATTTTTATGTATTTCTAAATAAGTTACAAATATCAGTACACTACCCTCTAAATACTTCAGTATGCATATCACACAAGTACAATATTTGCTAACATTTTTCTCTTTCCATGAAACAATTACATATAACAACATTCACAAATCTTATGTGTGCATTCATGGTGTTTTGAGAAATTCATTCCCTTAATCTTTTCAAGATGTTAATAATAAGCATCACCACAGTAAGTTTCCTCCTGTCTCTACCCAGTCATTCCTTAGTGCATATTTTATCCAGCATAGATTAGTTTTAACTTTGAGTGTATTGCTTTGTAAATGCCAACTATGTAAAGTTTGTGATAGTATTGTTCACATCATCTATATTTTACTGAGAGGGTTGTTAAAAATCTCCAACTGTACTTGTGGATTTACCTTTCTCTCCCTTTAGTTCGGTCAGTTTTTATTTCATATATTTTGAAACTCTCTTATTAGGTACACACACATTTACAGTTGTCATGTCTTCTTGATGCAATGACCAGTTATTATGAAATATCCCACTTCATCTCAGTAATACTTTTGTCTTCATGTCTACTCTGTGCAATTATGTAAGTATGCCAACTTTTTTATAATTCATATTTGCATGTTTGTTTTTCCCATACTTTTACTTACACCCCATCTGTGTCTTTATCTTGGATGTGAAATTTTTGTACATAGCATATAGTTGGTTCTTGATTTTTATCCTTTAACTATATTGTAATATCTGCCTTTAATTCCAGTGGTAAGGTCGTTAACATTTAGTGTAATTATTGGTATGGATTCATGCCTACCATGTTGCTATTTGTCTCTCTTTTTATTGTTTCTGTTTCTCCTTTTTTTGCCTTTTTTTGGGCTAGTCACTTTTTTTGAGTATTCCATTTCATTTCCTTTATTGATTTCCTAACACTCTCTTTTAATTATTTTTTAGTAGTTGTTCTAAGCGTACATGTATTTTTTCTTAAATTAATGTTCATTTTGAGTCAATATAGTACTATTTCATACATCGGTCTTTACACTTAACACTTCATTTTGCCAACTTCACTTCCCTTTTTATCCCATGACACCTCCTTTACACCTCCAGTGTAAAGACCTTATAATTGTATGATTACATTTAACAGCTGTGTAATTATATTGACATCAACCAAACATGATGAGACACACAAATAATCAAGGAAATGACTTGCAAGAGACAGGGCACTCAGGATTTATTTATGATGCAGATGTTGGAACTATCATATAGGAATTTAAAATAATCATGATTAAAAACTGTAGTAGAAAAGGTGGAAAATACACATGAAATATGTGGCATTTTAGCAGAAAGAGAATGTAAGAAAATGTCAGATGGAAATGCTAGATATGAAAGCATGAGATGAAGAATACTCTTGATATGCTCATCAGTAAACTCAGCACAGCCAAAGAAAGAATCATGAACTTGAAGATAGACCAATAGAAATGACCTTATAATTGTGTAATTACAGTATTACAAAGTCATTGCTCTAAAATGGGAGGTGTCAGGAAATAAAAAGGAAAAAGTGAAAAGGCCCAAAACAGAGCATCCAAAAGGTGTGAGACAATATGAAGTGGTATAACGTATGTGTAAATGGAATCCTAGATGGAAAAGGGACAGAATGGGATAGAAGAACTATTTGAAGAGATATATTGGTTAATAATTTTCCAAATACAATGAAAGACATCAAATTACCAATCATAGAGGCTCAGAGAAGCCCAAGCAGGATAAATATCTCTTTTCCCAAACCTCACACTGTTAGACACATCATGTATGAATTGATAAAATTCAGATAAAAGAGTAAATCTTGAAGACAGCCCAAATAGAATAGACCTATTACAGAGGAATAAAGTTAAGAATTACAGCAGACTTCTCAACAGAAACTGTGCAAACAAAAAAACAATAAAGTGACAACTTTAAAGTGCACAAGGATAAAGCAATCCAGTGTTCCATACCACATGAAGTTATCTTTTACTTTTTAAAAAATATTGTATTTATTTATTTATTAGAGAGAGAGTGTGCACAAGTGGGGGGAGGGGCAAAAGGAGAGGCAGAAGCAGACTCCCTGCTGCGCAGGGAGCCTGATGTGGGACTCCATCCCAGGACCCTGACATCACGACCTGAGCTGAAGGCAGACACTTAACTGATTGAGCCACCCAAGCACCCCTGAAGTTATCTTTTAAAATAAAGGTGAAATGAAGATATTTTCAATAAATAAAAACTGAGAATTCATTACTTCTTGACCTATACAGCAAAAAATGTTAAAGGAACGTTTTCAGACAGAAAGTGTACAGTATCATAGACTTGAATGCACACAGAGAAATACATATCTCTGGAAATGGCTAAAATGAAGATAAATATAAAATATATTTTCCTTAACTTTAATCACTCTGAAATATCATTGACTTTCTTTTTTTTTTTTTTAAAGATTTTATTCATTTATTTGAGAGAGAATGAGATAGAGCATGAGAGGGGGGAGGGTCAGAGGGAGAAGCAGACTCCCTGCCGAGCAGGGAGCCCGATGCGGGACTTGATCCCGGGACTCCAGGATCATGACCTGAGCCGAAGGCAGTCGCTTAACCAACTGAGCTACCCAGGCGCCCTATCATTGACTTTCTAAAGCAAAAATAGTAATAGTGCTTTTTGAGTGTATAGCATAGGTATAGATAAAATGTATGACAGCCTTAGCACAAAGAATGGGAAGGAGGAATTGCGAATATACAATTGTTTAGTTTTTTATATTATATGTGAAGGATCATAGTATGATTTGAAGTTACACTGTGATTAAAGATGCATATTGTACAACCAAGTACAACCCTTAAAATATTAAATTATAAATGCACAAATAAGAATATAATAAAGTACATGAAATGAAATAAAAATTTTTAATCCAAAAACATGATAAAATGGCAAAGGTGCACCAAACACAGATGGAACAAATAGAAAGGAACCAATAAAATGGTAGATTTTAATTCAGCCATATCAATAATTACATTAAATGTGAGTCCTTTAAATACACCAGTTAAAAAACAGAGTATAGCTCTAACTATACACTGGCTATAAGAAACTCGCTTTCAATATAAGAGATGCACTTTAACTATAAAGACACGAATAGAATAAAAGTAAAGGTATGAGAAAAAGTTATACCATGGAAACACTGATCATAAGAAAGCTGGAGTGACTAGATTAATAACAAAGTAGACTTCAGAAAGTAGAATGTTGCAGGGGATATTCCATTATGATAAAGGGCTCACTTCACCAAGAAGATGTGATAATCTTAAATGCATATGTACTTAATCTTAGAGCTTCAAATGCATGAAACAGCAATTGATAGAACTTGAAAGGGAAACAGACAAGTATATAATTATATTTTGACTTCAACACTACTCTCTCATAACTGATAGAATAAGTGGGCCAAAAATTAGTAAGGATATGTAAGATTTGAGAAACACTTCAAACCCACTTGACTTAATTGACATTTATGTAACATTCCAGCTAACAACAACAGAATATACATTATTTTAAAGAACATATAGAATGTTAATCAAGATAAACCATAATGTGGGTCATAGAACAAACCTAATACATTTAACAAAGTTTAAAGTACACGGAGTATTTTCTCTGAACATAGTGGAAATAAACTAGAAATCAACAGGAGCTTATCTGGAAAATTACCAAATATTTCAGAATTAAGCAACAAATGTCTAAATACTCATGGATTAAAGTAGAAGTAAAAATATATATATTATTTTTAATTAAAAGAAAATGAAACTACAACATAACAAAAATTGTGGAATACATCTAAAGCAGTTAGAATGAAATTTAAAGGAATAGCAAATGAAGTCAAAGCAAATAGAAGGAATAAAATAATAAAGGTAAGAAGAGAAATCAATGAAGTTGAAAACAGGAACACATTAAAGAATACCAAGAATAGCAAAATATTTTTTTAAGATCAGTAAAACTGACTCACTTCTAGCTAGATTTACTAAGGAAAAGAGGAACAACCCAAATTACCAATGTCAAAAGTGAAAGAGGGGATGTCATTACACATCCTACATATATAAAAATTAAAAACTAGGAAACATTTCAAAACATCTTTATGCTCACAGTTAGGAAACTTAAGAAATGAACAAATTCCTTGAGAAGTACAAACTACCAAAGGCCCCTCAAGAAGTAATAGATAAACTGGATAATTTCTATTAAAGAAGACTCTAATCTCAGATGGCTTTACTGGTGAATTCTGTCAAAAAAATTTAGGAAGAGGGGCACTTGGCTGTTACAACTAGTAGAGCATATGACTCTTAATCTCAGGGTCATAAGTTCAAGTCCCACATTGGGCATAGAGCTTACTTAAAAATATTAGGAAGAAATAACGTTTAGTCTACACAAACTCAGAATATGGAACTGGAGGGGATACTTATCATCTCATTTTATAAGATCAGCATTACACTGAGACCAAAACTAGGAAAAGACATCTTAGTGAAAGAAAACTACATACTAATATCTCTCGTAGAGATGCAAAAATCCCCAATAAAATATTATCAAATCAAATATTATAAACAGGATATTACAGGATAATACATCATGATCAAGGGGAGTTTATTTTGGGGAGTGCAAGGCTGGTTCAACATTCAAAAATCTAATATTCCAATTTACCATTCAGAAGACTAAAGAAAAAAACATATGATAGTATCAATAGATGCATGAAAACCAGGTGTCAGTACTCAACATCTATAAAAATTCACCCAAACTAAGAATGGAAGTGAACTTCCTTAACATGACAAAGAGCTTCTTCAGAAAACTTACAGCTAACATCACACTTACCTGTGAAAGACTGGATGTTTCTCACTACAGGTGGGAACAAGGCAAAGATGTCTATTCTTACCAATTGTTATCAGTGCTGCACTGAAAGTCCTAGCCAATGCATGAAGATAAGAGAAATGTATAAAAGGCATATGGATTGGATAGGAATAAGCAAAGTTTTCTCCATTCACAGATTATTTGGCTTTATATAGAGAAAATGCCAAAGAATCTCCAAAAAAGGAATTAGAATTGATAAATTCTAGTTCAAATTCAAGGTTGCAAGATACACATTAATACACATATTCAATTGTATTTTTATATATACTAGCAATGAAAAATTAGAAATTGGAAAAAAAGGGAGCCCTTTACAATAGCACCTAAAAACCCATGAAATACTCAGGTGAAAATCTAACAGGATATATGGAAAGTCTCTTAAAAGCTCTAAAACACATTTGAAAGAGTTTAGATAAGACCTGAATAAATGGAACAATATACTACATTCACAGAATCAAAGTCACAATGTTGTTAATATGGCAGTTATCTCCCAATTTAGTTTATAGACTCAGTGTAATCCCAATCAGTGTTCCAATTAAAATTCCTGCAGGGATTTTTGCAGAATTCACCAAGTTGTTTTAAAATTTATGTGGAAAGGTAAAGGAACATAGGAACAATCAATTTTGAAAAAAGAAGATCAAAGTTGTCATATTTACAGTAACTTACTTGAAGACTCATAAATCTACAGTAATTAAGACTATATTATTGGCAAACGGAGAGGCACATTGATTAATGGGATAGGATAGAGAGACCACAAATAGACCCATACATATATAGCCAATTGATTTTTTTTCTTTTTTACTAAGGTAAATGCTATGGTGAAATGATAGTCTTTTCAACAAACGATGATGGAATAATTAGACATTCATACTCAAAAGAAGAAAGAAAGAAAAGTACCTCAAAACATGCCTTGCATGTGTGCAAGTATTAAAATAGATCATGGACCTGAAAATAAAATCTAAAACTATAAAAACTTTTTTTAAAATTTTATTTTATTATGTTATGTTAGTCACCATGCATTACATCATTAGTGTTTGATGTAGTGTTTCATGATTCATTGTTTGTGTAGAACAACCAGTGCTCCATGCAATATGTGCCCTCCTTAATACCCATCACCTGGCTAACCCATCCCTCCATTCCCCTCCCCTCTAAAACCCTCAGTTTGTTTCTCAGAGTCCATAGTCTCTCATGGTTCATCTCCCCCTCCGATTTCCCCCCCTTCATTTTTCCCTTCCTGCTATCTTCTTCTTCTTCTTTTTTTAACA
This sequence comes from Neomonachus schauinslandi, assembly GCF_002201575.2. Classification (NCBI taxonomy): domain Eukaryota; kingdom Metazoa; phylum Chordata; class Mammalia; order Carnivora; family Phocidae; genus Neomonachus; species Neomonachus schauinslandi. Next base: position 120,506,975 of record NC_058405.1, on the reverse strand, counting down.
TATAATGTATTATTTGTTTCAGAGGTACAGGTTGTGATTCATCAGTCTTCCACAATCCACAGCGCTCACCATAGCACATACCGTCCCCAATGTCCATCACCCAGCCCATCCCTCCCACCCCCCACCACTCCAGCAACCCTCAGTTTGTTTCCTGAGATTACGAGTCTCTTATGGTTTGTCTTCCTCTCTGGCTTCATCTTGTTTCATTTTTTCCTCCCTTCCCCTATGATTCTCTGTCTTGTTTCTCAAATTCCTCATATCAGTGAGATCATATTATACTTGTCTTTCTCTGATTGACTTATTTCGCTTAGCATAATACCCTCTAGTTCCATCCATGTCATTGCAAATGGCAAGATTTCATTTTTTTGATGGCTGCATAATATTTCATTGTATCTATATACCACATCTTTTTTATCCATTCATCTATTGAGGGACATCTTGGCTCTTTCCATAGTAAAAGTATAAAAACTTCTAAAAGAAAATGTAGAAGAAAATCTTTTGGTCTTGGGTTAGGCAATATTTCTTAAATGTGATCACCAAAAGCACAATCCATAGAAGAAAATATTGATAAATTGGATTTCATCAAAATTCAAAACATATTTTTTTGAAAGATGCTGTTAAGTGAATGAAAAGACAAGCCACACAGCCTGGGAGATAGTATTTGCATGACACATATTTAATAAGACACTTGAATCAGAATATATAAAGAATTCTCAAAACTCAATAAGAAAACAACCCAGTAAGAGTGGGCAAAACAGTTGAACAGATATAAAGAACATATACACCAAAGCTGCCCAGTATCATTAGTCATTGAGGAAATCCTTATTAAACCACAGCGACATGCCACCACATATCTATTTGAATGGCTAAAACAAACAAACAGCAACCAAAAAAAGCTCAAGAAAACAAAGATGACAATACCAAGTGTTGGTAGGAATCCTAAATAACTAGAACTCTCATCCATTACTGGTGAATATAAAGTGGGATAGCCACTTCAGAAAAAAACACTTTGGCAATTTTATATAAAGTTCAACATACATTCTATATAAAATATAGTAATTTCACTTCTAGATATTTAGCAAAGAGAAATGAAAGTTATTTCCCACAAAGATCTGTATATTAAAGTTTATTACAAGCTTATTCCTAATCATCAGAAACTGGAGGAAAAAACCCACATGGCTTTTAACTTGTGAATGGATAAACAAACTGTTTTACGTCCATTCAGTGAATACCGATATATGCAACAACATGAATGAAGGCCTTAAGAAGTAAATGAAAGAAGCCAGAATCAAAAGGCTGCATTCATCTGACATTCTGGAGAAGGCAAACATCAGGAACACAAAATATCACTGCTTGCCGGGGGCTGGAGAGGCAGAAGTTGTCTAAAAGAGAGTCTGAGAAAATCTGGGAGGAGGGGTGATTGAACTGCAGTTGTCAAACCCATAAAACTGTACACTAAAAAGGATGAATGTTACTATATGTAAATTCAATCTTAATAAACCAGATCCTCCCCTCCCAGATTGGAGAGCACGTATGAGAACTCAGAAATCTTGTATAAATCAAGAAGTTAGCCGGTAATGTTTCCAATTGGTTAATTAAGAACAGCCGTGTATTTTTAGAGTTAATGTCCTATGATAATGTCCTAGAGAACAACAACAAAAATAGTTAAAAGTGCCTTTGTGAAGTGAGACTGGGGAGAAGTGGGGAGAAGTGGGATAGATGCTTTCTATTTTAATTCTTACTATATTATATATATTTTTTTACCATATGCACTGATAGGGTTGGTTATATAAACATAAAATATTTTGAGATTACAAATAATTTGCTTTTGCTATATAAATAAGGGATTTCTGTTAAAATGTTTGTGTGTGTGTGTGTGTGTGTATCATTCTCAGTCTGTAAAATGGCATAAAGTAGAAAGAAATGAAATCAAATTAGGATAAATTAGACTGCGTTTAATTCATTAGCCTAGAGTAGTAGTCATTTCTTCTCTGGGCAAAGGAAATTGCAACTAAGGGACATCATCCATACATAGATAAAGCCTATTGTAAATGCAGCATTACTCACCTGCTCTTTTAGGTAAAAGCTTTTGGTTCGACTTGAAAGGTCATTTATCACCTACAAGGGAGCACTTATGGGCTGCTTGGGCTCTTTTTGTTGGTTTCCTATAGCATTAAACTTGCTTATGGAAAATTTTGCTTGCACCAGCAGTCTATACACGGGCTCATTAATGCATTAACAAAGCTCATTTTGCTGAGTTAGATTAGAGGTACCCCTCATTCAGTAGAGTGTCATGCACACAGTGGGCAGTCAGCATTTTCTTGATTGTCTTCTATACAGTTAGGGAAAGTCACTATGGGTGTTTTGACCCTCTTCCAAGACAGATTTAAAGATGAGGGGTAAAATTATGGAAAGATCATCAGGCTAGTGAGTCTGTTGGTTTACATTTCAGGATCAGGTAAGTTTCCAGTGTTGAGTGGGAGTCATCCTGTAATACTCATGTACGTGAATTTTCAGGGACAACCCTGCTTTCAAATATGCTAGGCTATTTTCAGACCACAAATTCTAATTTTTGGTCTGGAAAATAGAGTTGCTGTAAACTGTGGAGTAACAATAGCAGTGGGCATGTTGGTGTTCACCAGACTCCAGCATCAGTGTTATTTTAAAGGCCTATGTAGAATTGCTGACTGAAGATATCCCTATGATTTCCAAAACAAATCCCTGTGAATGAAATACTTCTATAGAGTAAGGCATGATTTTAACAAAATATGATGATCTTAGTGTCATAGTATTAATGTGTTCATTATAGGAAATTAGAGAAAAGAGTTGAAAAATGTAAAAATCATCTTTAGTTTTTAGCTTAGAGGAAACCACTATTAATATTTAGATGTATTTCCTTCTAGTCCTTATTTCTGTGCATATACATGTATATTGAAATCATATCCTATATGATTCTACTTTTCATTTAGTATTTACAGTGAGCAATTTCCATTCTGTTTAAATATTATTAAAAACAGGATATTATGCCTCATATGTTGTGTCAACATTTACTTACACATTTTGATTTAGGGAGATTTTGATTATTTCCAATTTTTACTTTTGTGAGTAGTAACTGCAATGGAAATTTAAAATAAAATTTTGTTTTCCTGATTATTTTATAAAGAGGAAGTGGAAATACAGCCATGAAGAATATAAGCATTTTTAGGATTCCTGAGACAAACATTTCAGATTGTACTCCCAGAAGTTTGTACCAATTGATGCTCTACCAACTATGAATAAAGGTGAAATTTCACTGATAACCCCTTGCTAATTCTGGGTGTTGTAATTTACAAAATCATTTCTTAATTTGGCAAATGGAAATAATGTATTGTCATTTACTTTGTTCATTTTTCCATTGACGTATCTGTCCTTCTCAAATTTATTTGTCAGACCCAAGAAATAATTGGTTGAGAAGGGAAAAAAATTAATGTAGTAGCCAATATGAGAATTAACATTCTAGATACTTCTACTCTTTGATCATGCTCAGATGCCAAAGACTTTTTTTTAACAAAAAATTTCTATTTTGTTTTGGAGCTGCCAATTTTATCACCTTGAAGTGGCAGTGTTAACTACCAAAGAGAAAGTTAAAGCCAGAAATGGTTGTCAAAACACTTAGAGTTATTTTTAAGGAGTGTGGTTTTGGCCTTGAATGTTGAGCTCTGAATATAGCTTGTAATTTGTAATAGCAGGAGCTTAATTTTTAGTTTTTGTTTTTAAACATCTGCTGTGCATGAAATGTTTTATCTAAAATATCTCTGAATCACATAAAAACCCTCTAAGATAGGGAATTATTATCCATGTTTCACCAGGGCATAGTCATATTTAGAGAGGTGTCATAAGTTCACAGGCCATGAGGCTGGACTAGCAGTGACTCCGGATTTCAACTACAGGGTGGAGAGTCTTCCGATACTCAGGAGCCCTGCACTACACCTTGCTGAAGTCTGATAATAGTAAACTCAAATGAACAAAACTACAAAGATAAGGTTTTTCTTTGTTTCTTTGCTGTAGTTTTGTGTTGTTGTATTGTTTTATACTTGCTTAACATAAGAGAAGCAGCAAAATTGAGAAAAGACAATCTGCCTTAGCCTTCCCTTTTGTTCTAATATGAATTCTTTGAGACTTCTCTGAGGTCTTCTAATTTCTTTTTATATTGCTTCACTTTTATGTCTTGAAGTATATTTGTATAACTGCAGTAAAAACAGTTATTTTGTTTAATAATGCTTTGATAAACAAAGGAAAATGTAATTCCCGAGAAAGCCATATGACCCACCTTCTATAAGCAGCTATGATAATCCCAAGAAGTCTGAGATTTATGTATATATTTTTAAATTACGTATTTAAAAATTTCATTTCCCATTCCTCAGCTCTTACTCCCAGTTACCTTCTATGAATAGAGGGGCAGGCAATGCTGCCCGTCTTATGGTTGCATAATATGAGTTGTTCATACTATCTAAGCCAATCCTTTGAGTTTTGGGGTCAATGTCAGAGAGGATCAGCCTTTAAGAAAAGATTTTCTTTCTAAATCACTTGCCCTCCTCTTCCCCTTTCAACTCTTCACTTACCAATCTATTTTTAGTTAGATCATCTTACTTTGGATAGTTTCCTTTTATTTCTAGATTGAGAATTATCTATTCCTTACCATATCTGATCATATAAATGAGTAACTGTGGATCATGATAAAAATTTCTGACAAGTGAACCCCTGAGAACTCAAGGACTTTAACTTTTCAATTTTCTTTGCTACTTTCATTCTAAACTTTAGATAGTTTTTCTCTTTTTCTATCTGCATATTCTTTTAGCCCTGTAGTTTGACTATTAACAATTGATTACTTGTTTCTTTACTGATTACTTAATTGCCTCCCTTAAACAAGCCAGAGCTTCCTTAGCTTTAAAAACTTATGTTTTTATCATTAACTTTTTGTGTTTTATTTCATCTCTCCCAAACAGATTGACCATGTCATGTGCTCTTTTCCTTACATCACCAACTACTTTGTGATCCTCTCCCATTTGTTTCCTATCTTTTCTACCTCATGGAGATTGGAAACACAAAATTAGATTTCTATGAATTAATGGACCTCCAAAGTATGAACTCAAGATTATTCACTTCAGTCCTTATCAGAATGATACAGTATTTTCCTGAACAGTTTTCTTTGTGAACTCTGATTCCAGGACAACAACTTCTTTGTTCTCTGGGTATCAAACACTCGTATTGCTCTTTCTGATACCACATGGTAGCCATGGATGCATTCATCTCTTTGGGTCATACAACTTTAGAACAATTAGAGATCATCAAATTGAATTCTCTCTTGGACAGATCTGTTGAGGACACGGAAGCCTCAAAGGCCACATTAATAGAACCAGGATTAGAACCTCAGGTCTTCTAACTTGGACCCTAAATGCACCAGACTGGATTAGAATAACTGCACTGTTCTCCTCTTTACCCAGGTTCATTTCTTCGTGCAACACAACAGCAATTTCTGCATATCACTACAAGATGTTGCTGAAAATTGTACCTTATGGGAGTTGGTTATAATTGGTCATAATTTCCCATGAGAACAATACTAAAAATGGTATGCTCCTGATCAAGAGTTTATGATCAAGTACATCATAGCTATGACAAGCAATATATTGAATTACAGGTCTGTCATGATCCAAAAACAGTATTTCATCCTCCAAGTCTTGTAAAATAGACCCTAATGTGCATATTGATCAAATATAGTGCTAAGCTCTGTGCCCCAGTACTGATGGAAGCATTGCCTACAGTGAGCTCATTGAGTTGAGACCAAAGCCCAGTAGCCTGTTCACTAGACAAGGAAGTCCCTTGTTAGCCAGGACTACTGATCTGGGACTATTAGCTTTCCTTGTAGCTTGGGGAGGGTGGCTATTATTATTCAGATTTTTCAGTTTTCCAGAATATCCATACTGAGTAAAAATAGCACTATGGAATATTGCCTTTTCCATTTTAGAGAACATTCTTATATGGGTTGTGGCCATTGATTGTGAACAAAACAAAGTACAGGAATAGGTTGGGCACTCAAGCTCCACTTTCTAATACATAGTCAACCTCCAGATTAACAATTTGTTTCAGAAAAAGATAAAATAAATTTAACATTATAAGAAGTAATTATATTTTTTAACATTTGAAATTTTAAAAAGATATCCTTGATCTTGGCAAAGTCAGTCTCTAATTCCTTTATGTTCTTCCATACTTTGTTGGTATTATAATAACATTTCTTTTTTGAAATGATGGTAATAGAGGGTGCTTACCCTGGTCCCCAGTGTTCTTCCTTGGGGAAAGCAAAAATTTAGTGTCACCTGGTTGATTCCCAAAATTATTTTTGAAATTTAACTGGTTGGTGAAATCCCCAAATCTGGTAACCACTATCAAGTATGATTTTATGTGAATATCAATAGGTATATGGCCAGGAGCTGACAGGTCTGGAATGCACTCATGCCAGTGCTTGGCTGAAAGCCTGAGGGTCCCAGTAACCTCAGCAAGGGTTGGCAAGCAGGTCAGACAAAGAGGAGGCAGAAATTCCGGGACTTTGTCCTGGGGAGGGCTCTGAGCCCCATCCTGCAACTCCAGGGAAGGCTGAGCTTTTCCAACCAGCGGCTGAGTCCAGGGGCCCTGTGAGGCTGTGTCTGGAATGCTGAGATGACTTTTGGGACTGGGGATGGAGTTCCACGTGGGGGGTGGGTGTGACAAGAACACATTAGCAAAGTGGGGGCAGGTTAAAGCCTGTACATATCAGCCCCACAACAGGAGACATTTCCCACTGTTGTTTGAGGACTGTGTCAGTTTCCCCAGGCTGATGGAAGCTGGCTGGAGGATATTTGATGACTGCTGAGAGGGTAAGGTGAGACTATGGAGGAGGGGAGTGGACTGGGTATGGTGAAGAACAACCGTGCTCCTCAGGACTCACCTCAAAGAAAATTACCTGCCTGCTCCTCTCCCCTCTCCCCCAGGTTGGATTAAGCAGTACTCAGCCTCTGTGCCCCAACACACTGTGCACACATCCCTGACTGTCTTACCACACTATCATAATGTGCTTTAACTCTCCAATTCCTTTAGGGAATGGTCTTTTTTTCTTTTCTTAGCTCTTACCATGATATTTGACATATATTTGGGAAGGTAAATTTTATATGTCAACTTGGTTAGGCCATAGTACCTGCATATTTTGTCAAACACCAGTCTGGATGTTGTTGTGAAGGTATTTTTTAGATGAGATTAATATTTAAGGCTGTAGACTTTCAGTGAAGCAGATTACCCTCTATAGTTGGGTGGGCCTCAACAGATCAGTTGAAGGCCATAAGAGAAAACAAACTGAGGTCCCCAGAAAAAGAGGGAATTCTGCCTCCAAACTGTCTTCAGACTTGAACTGAAATATCAACTCTTCCCTGCTGCAGCCTACCCTGGAAATTTTGGAATTGTCAGTCACCACAATCCAGTAAGCCAATTCCTTAAAATAAATTCTCAGTGTCTCTCTCTCTCTCTCTCCTGCTGTGTGTGTGTGTGTGTGTGTGTGTACATATATGTATACATATACATCCTACTGGTTCCATTTCTCTGGAGAACCGTGGCTAATACAATATTCTTTAAATAATAATTTAAAGAAATTTTTTAACATCTAGAAATTTACCATAGAGTAATTCACTTATCACCTGTCAAAGAGATTTATTTATTAGATTTATTTATTATCTATACCCACCATCAAATCCACATAAATTTAGGGATTAGGTGTATTTAAAAAATCATAAACTGGATGGGAGATTTCCTAAGCTTGAAGGTAAAGGAAGAAAGTGCCAAGGAAAAGATTGATTGATACAATTTCCATCTGTCACGTTAGTTTTTTTGATAGCTATAAGTAAAGCTTCATAGAAAGATATTTGGAGAGGATGTTAACAGTAGTCATTTTGGGGATATGGGATTAGGAGTGATTTATTTTATTTTACTTCTTTATATTATGTGTATTACTTGACTTCTTTTTGACAAGGGACAAGTATTTTTTTTTTCAAAAACTATGAAGATGGTACATTAGGAAAAAGCAAATAGATGTGAAGGTGGGAAAAGTTATATGTAACACATACGGCAAAGGATTTCTACCTTTATAAAGAGCTCTTTCAAATTGAGAAGAAATTTAAGACTTATCAAAGAGCTAAATGGCATGAACAAAAAATTCACCCAAGAGGAAATCCAGAGGAAATATTTGGGAAAAAAAGTTCAACCCCAATCGTAGGGAAGTGCAAAGTAAAATAAGATGCAACTTCCTTCCATCATTTTATTAAGATTTTAGTGAGAATATCTAATGCTGACAAGTCTATGTGAAATGGGTACTTTCATATAGGGCCAATGGAAATCTTAATTGGTACAACTTTTCTGGAAAGCTATTTGACAGTGTCTATCGAGAAGTTCTGATGTTGTAATTCCACTTCTGGGACTCTAGCCTAGGAAACTAAATTTGGTTAAAGATTAATCCACAGAGATATTCAACACAGTGTTATTTAATTGCAAAAATTGGAAATTTTTTAAAAGCCTGCCATACCTAAATGCAAATATACCTCAAGATGAGCTTAAAAGAAAAAAAAGGAATTTTACTGAGTGAACCAGGAAACATGAGCTCTATAAAGGATTCTCATTGTACTTTTGACTAATAATTTACCCATCTATTTAGTCATTTATTCAATAAACATTTTCAAATTCTGCTAAAAAAATTGGAAACAAGTGAAATGCCTAAAAGCAAGAAAATGCTGGATGTCATTCAGTTATACCAGTGGAGGGTCTATAAATGCCATCAAGTGACTATAAACAGGATATTATAAAAGCTCATGATACAATGCTGACAGAATAAAAAGGAAGCACGTAAAATTATGTTTATGGGTAGGATTCTACTATGGAAACCTATTTAAAAAAAAAGACTTGAAGATAATGTACCACAATGAGAATAGTTACAGGGTTGTGAGTCTTTTTATGTGTTTGACCATTTTGCATTCTTCTGTATAGTTTTTTAGACTTTTTAATTTAATACATGTTTCTTGTTTTTTTTATCATCTGCCATACCCTACTGTAGGTGTTGGGGATGTGATGATAGATGAGGCAAGAAAGGTCCCTGCCTTCATGGACTTTTCATTCTAGTGGGGCCGGTACAATAAATCAGCTAATATGCCAGAAAGGATGGAGAGCAGATCACTTTTCAAGAGGAGTCTGAAGATTTCCCTGAGGTAGTGACATTTGAGCTGAGCCCCAAGAATTAGGAGAGGAAACACACTACAGGCAAAGGGAACAGCCGGGGAGGTGGGGTGGGAGGACATGAGGTGGGAAAGAACTTGTTATGTAGAGCAATGAAAAGGAGACCAGTATGTCTGAAGGCCTGTGTGATAAGAAATGAGGTTCAAGAAGTGGGAAGAACCCAACCCAGACCGACTAACCTGTGAGGTCCCAAATAATGACTACGAACTTTGTTTTTTTTTTCTAGATGTACCTAGAATCCATTGAACATCAATCACTCTTTTCTTAACTAGAAGACAATAAAAAAATTCCCAAGACTGAGAGAACAGTTTGATGAGGAGCTATTTAGGCTGTCAGCCCAAGAAAATAACTCCTCAAATTAAAGGAGAATTGCATGGGAGTGGGGTGGCAGAGGAAATGTGTCTTGTGATTAGGAACCTGTTCTTCTTTGACATGATGCTTTGACATGGGAGACCCCAAATGAGGTCCTTTTCTTCCGTCCATGGCTACCAAGTCTAAAGCTAGCCAGAGGACTGCAGGAAGTGTCCTCCCTAAGGAACCAAGGATGCACTCTAAGAGATGTCACACTGTTCCCAAAAGCAGTCCTCACACCACTGCCACCCCTGCCAGGCTGCTGCTAACTACTGCTGTGACTTCCAGAGGCAGCAAGGAGAAGGTTGTCCTCTCCCCAGCTTAGAATTCTTCTGCATTTTCATGCTTTCACAGGGATATTTCAAGAGAATCCACACAAAAAATATTGTCATCCCCCCTTTTTAGATTATATCCCTTTATGGTTGACTTATTTTTGTACCATACTGTACAAGTTTAGGGGATAATGTTACTAACAGTAGTTTTGGAAAAGCCCTTCTTTGACAAGTGAACTTTTCAGTTAATAACTATGCTGATAAGCAAAAATGTTAAACTGATCATTTTTCTCTGTTAAGAAGTTTTTAAATTGCACCAACAGCTTTTTGAGATTATGCCATAGGACATGTCCTTTCTGTATCTAGTCTCTATTTTGAGGCTATAAGTAAATAAATAACATAATCCTGGCCAATTTTAAACTCTACTCTTTTTGTCAGCCATTTAAACATTATTGGGAAATGTTTTCACTTCTATTTCGTAGAATCAGATTGCTATGCTGTGGTACTCTTGAATAGCTTTTGGTCTTGTGTACCATTTCTGTGATGGTGTATATATCTGTGATTGAGGGATTAGGCAAGACTCTGGGTGTCTGGTCCAATTCAGAGAGGTGGTGAACTTCCCCTCTCTTCCTAAAAATATTGTGCTGATATTGGAAAAAACATTAGATTCTCATATGATACACGACAAAGTCAATCATCTTCAATTATCAACTGGAGAAATTTTGTTGGATTATAAAGTAGTAGGAGCCGTTCGTCCACTGAAATATCAGTGTGGGAATTTGGGGGTATAAACCTATCCTCTTGGGGTGCTCTCTCTTTTTATTTATCATACATAAGATAACCCTGTAGTTAGTTGTATTAAGAATTGCCACATGGGCTCAGAGCATGAAAAGACTATAAAACTGGGGTCTTTAGAAATCTGCTTCCTGACCTTATCATATTTCAGGCAAAGAATCTAAGATGTGGAGACATTGTAGTGTTGGGTGGTTCGTGGTGGAGGTGGGCTGAAACATCTGGTTTTATCTAGTGTTGCCTGTGGACTGAGGGCATTCAAAATGGCTAGTCCTATCATTCAAAATGTGCTGGACTCTCCCTAATTTGAACCCTGCAGCTGGAAGTGAAAACAGTTCTCCTGGATGGAATCATCCCATGAGAGTGGTTCCTTTCTGAATGTCCTTGGATACAGCCTGGTAAATAGAATTTCTAAAAGTTGCATCTCTATTGAAAACTCCTTTGGCCAAGAAGTTTACCTTCATGTTGTCCATATTTTATTAATGCTGCTTTCTTTCTCTATCATATTTCTTCCTACCATGAAGAAAGAGAAATGATCTGAAATGACCTCATGGCAAGAAAATCAAATGTTGAAAAGGAATAGAAGGGAAGCTAAGTCTTTGCCTGATTTCCTTTGACCCTGTCTGGCTTTCTTTTACACACACTAGTGCTAGTTGTCTTGGTGTTCTTTTCATATTCAGCACATGGATGAGCTTGAATTGTTCTTTTGTTAACTCAGAAGCCTGCAAATGATGAAAAAATTTTATATTCAGCAGGTCAAATTTGAGATGGTTTTCTGAATTAAAAAAAAAAATGTGTTCCATAACCTGCTCTAAAATTAGGGAAATTGAATCAACTGATGCCTGGAGAAGAGGAGAGGGTATGTGTCAGAAATTTGGGTAAGGCACTGGTCAAGAGATATTTTAGCATATAGACCCAAAATGTAGGCAACTGACTTATTGAAAATAGTATCTAATTCAAAACGACTAATATTTCCCAAGTAAATATTTGGCTTTTTAACTCTTGTTAGCACATTAATACAAATCAATATATTTTGTTATTTTTCTGTAGTGTGATGGTTTTTACATTTCTGGACATCACGGTGTGCTTGCCATCACATGTAAATATGGATGAAAATTTATTTTCTGGTTGATTAGGAATGTGCACATCCTTTGGTTTCATGTGGGTAACAGATGTCTTGTGAGTAACAGATGTCTTGGCTTTTACAGACTAATTGGCAAAAAGGGGGGAAAGGGGCTAATTAAAGGGGTGGGAGGAGACACAAGAAAAGGGCAATCTTTCTTGTGGGGAAAACTCTAATCGACCTCCTTATTCTGGGTAATTACCTCCTTCTTCAACTTCATTTGCTATCCCTTTCCATATGACTCAAGTACATTATAATGGGAAAGTACAAAATAAAGAAACATAAGGCTGGACTACTGTCTGCTAACAGCCAGATTTATCCTGTCATGGAATATTCTAGTATAATTGACTCAATTAACATCAGTCTTTTAAAAAACAAAATATGAAAGCATAAGTCTAATCACTAAGGGCAACTTATGTTTTAATTGGCAGCACAAGGGTTCTATGCTGAGGGTGGTTGATATAAATATAATTTAATTATATACCAAATGTGACCATATAGTGGTTTGGTGGGAAATGAAAAATGCAAGACTGAATATGTTGTATGTTAGCTATACATCTTTGGTTCCTTTTGGTTTGCTGTTTGTTCTCTATCAATGCTATAGTAATGCCAGTTGACCTGGAATAAATGAGAACATTTAGCAGATGTTTGAAGCTATTATCAACAAATTCTCAGTTTTGTCAGTGTTTTCCATTGTGCATCATTTAAAGTAAGGTGGCATTTACTGTGTCTTCACTATGTCACCTTGGTCTGAATTAATCTTCTGATAGGTACATTTTACTTAAAACTGGAGGACATTTTTATAGCTTGTTAAACATGCAGTGAGTATCCACATTATTCCTTGGTAAGAGCTACTGTGTAATCATTTTTATAAGGAGCTAGTAGTATTTCCAAGAAAAAATATCAGGTTAGATTCTTAGAGGTTCACACTTAATACAAAACTCAGACAATCTGAAAGGTAAGGTTATTTATGTAGATGCAAACACATGATAATTGACTTTTATTTAACCACCTGTCTTCCCAGAAAATAAGTAGGTTTTTAAAAATATCAACTGTGCTTTAAAAGGTAATTAGGATAACACATATCAAAATCTCAATTGTCAATTATTAACTTCTTTCTGCTGTATTAGAATTATATTTTATTCAATTGCTAGAAAGGTGGGAAAATGTTTTATGGACTTTTAAAAAAAATTTTAAAAAATATATCAGCTTTGGTAGGGTAGAAACAACATTGCTTGAGTAGTCTAATAACTGCTACATTAATTCATTCACTTGATCTTTTTGAGCACTATTTCATTATCTATAAAATGGAGATGGTGACAGCTAACCCCCACACTTGCACTGGGAATTTTACATAATGATAAACACACATGAAACTAACATATGTTTAATTGTTGAGTGCTTTATGCTTGTCTTCCTTCAGTGGACACTTATTCCATAGTTAGTTGCCTTGATTTCCATCCTAGGCTTCTCTTGGAAATAGAAAATTCGTAGACTTTGATGAGGAGTCTAGTAACAACTGGTTTGAGACTGTAGGTCAGACTTATTCTTCCCAACTTTAGCCCCTTAAAATATGAGGGTAAAGAATAACCACAGTGGATTAAGTTTCTTCAGTGTCAAAGAGTTTTCCGTATTTTGTAATTGTAAATTTCCATGAATTATAAAATCATAGAGTCATAAAATCTTGGCACTCTATGAGGTTTCAGGATTTGGGGATCCATTGCCGTGACCCCCATTCATTTCCCATTTGCAGAAGAAGGCACCGAGGCCCTGTAAGGTTAAATGTCTTCTCTAAACTCAATGAGCAAGTTAGTGACAGAGGTAGGACTGAGACCTTCTTTTCCTGAGTTCTTTATTTGGACCATGGCCAGACACCACTCTGCTGTTAGACTATCTAGTTTCTAACCTGGGCTATTAAAAGAAGGAGAGCATTCAACTCATTCCACAAGTAGAAAGGGATGCATTTCTTTGTTACGCCTTTTAAATGGTCTGTACACCCTAGTTCATTCAGCCATTCCTTTATGGATTATGAACGTATTTCAATTGTTAGCATAAGACAACCAGCTTTACCTCCTCTAGTAGAAAAAGTCATAGTTACTAATGTTTACATAGTACTTCCTATGTACCAGACATTGTTCTAAGAGCTTTACGTAGATTAATTTATTCTTCACAACAATAGTATGAGGAGGTATATTCTTCTTCTTTTCATCTTTTATATAAGGAAATGGAAGCATAGAGGGGACAAGTAATGGCCAAGATTCAAAGCTAGTATAACCAGATTTGAAGGCCTTTGTCAGATTGGAGTTGAAATGTACTACAGAAAGATTTCACTGTCAGAAGGCACCTGAGTGGATGGATTCTCACTATATGAACTCTCTTTTATGCAAGGAAGGTGACTTAAAACCTTTTTCAAATCACCTGGATTTTATATATCTAGCTCTACTGAATCCTAATCAGTGTAGATGATAAGGTTTTACTGTAGCACATAAATACCAACAAATGAGTACAGTTTGACTGTTGAACATGTGTGTTAGGGGCACCAACCCCTCACACAGTTGAAAATCTACTTAATGTTTGACTCTGCCAAAACTGTACTAATAACCTATGGTTGACTGGAAGCCTTACCAATAACATAAGCAATTAACACATTTTGTATATTACGTGTATTATATACTGCATCTTACAATAAACTACAGAAAATAAAACGTTATTAAAATCCTAAGGAAGAGAAAGTACATTTAGAGTACTGTACTGCATTTATTGAAAAGAAATCCATTTATAAGCAGACTGGTGTGGTTCAAACTCATGTTGTTCAAGCAAGGGTCAACTGTAGATTTGTTTATATTAATCACCCTTGGAATAAATGGAGGAGTGAGCTATTTTGCTTGGTCCAATGTTGTTAACGAAAGAGTATTTAATTTTATGACTGTATTTCTTTTAGCCCATAGTAATAAACATGTTTATAGAGAGGGGAGGGTATTTTACCAATCAAGAGAAATTACTAAAGAAAAGGTAGTTTTTGTTGATTGATATGTAATTTGTTCTTTCTTACACACCTAGTTATGAAGGAATATTATCCATATTTGCTCTTATATTGGTATTTGAAGTTGAGTATAAAAATTGTCATTTATGTGTCAAATATTGTACAGTTATAACATCAGCTCCAATTTCATTAATTAGCAGTTTAAAGACTGATCTCAGAAAAAATTATTATAAAACTTGGTACATTCAGATAATTGTGGGGAGCAATTATGATTTAACAGAAAGCTCATTAGAATAATATTACAAAAGTCTATTTAGTGTTGTGCTATTTAAAAACAATGTAATTAAATAAAATTTGAATAAATTGTCACAACCACTGAACTTCATGCTGACAGATATTTTACATCAGAACAGACGAATACTGTGTCACTTGGAACATGTGAATTCATGTGTGTGGGGGGTGTGTGTGTGTGTGTGTGTGTGTAGTAAGTGGGGAAGGTTGAGGAAATTTGTGCAGTGGACAGATTAGCAAAGTCTAATTTTTGAAAGTTTTATTGCTGTAGATTTATTAAATTTTACTGTTGATGTGTTTTGCTTCATGGAATAGATGTATTCATTAAAGAAAATTGCCTGAAAGTCATGGTATGTCTTCAAAAGACTCTTTTTTTAAAGGTTTTATTTATTTATTTGAGAGAGAGAGAGCATGAGAGGGGTGAGAGTCAGAGGGAGAAGCAGACTCTCTGCTGAGCAGGGAGCCTGATGCGGGACTCGATTCCGGGACTCCAGGATCATGACCTGAGCCGAAGGCAGTCGCTTAACCAACTGAGCCACCCAGGCGCCCCCCAAATGACTCTTATTCTACGATGTATTTCTTAGTGAAGAGGGGCAAGTGTGATGGCTCATTAATGCCTTAAAGGTTCTAAGACAATAGCAATAATACGAACATATCTTCGAATAGAAAGGTAAAGAGTCACACTGGTTTTGTTTTTTTGTTTTTGTTTTTTTTAGAGCTGTAAATTTCTATAGTTAGTTTTGTGTTTAGCACATTCACTTAAAAGTTGAAGGGAGAAAGGGTAAATGAACAGAGCACACTGGGTGGTTTTGTTACCCAGATCTCTAACCACACTTTACAAGAGATGCTGGACAGCGCCCCTTGATCGCTGTGTTACCGTATCCCAGTGTTTCACGGGAGCTGTTGATTTAGGAAAAGGCCAATTGAGTTTAAAGAAGGAGGGACTTAGACCATGGCTGAGAAAATTGTTTTAAAATATGGTAGCAACTGAATAAATACACAAAAATACAAGCAATAGTAAATGAAGGTTGGGCCACTCGTTTAATAAAATGCATGACTGAGGGGTACTAAGAGCAGTAGCTTATGTTTATCCAGTGCTGTTCATTTAAACCCTTCCTCAATTTTCATTAAGATTGAATTCTTATATTCAAGTATGATGAAATAAATTTGCACGGTATTTTCTATATCTTAAAACTTTTTACTTTACACTTTCCAGGATTGAAATGTGTATGTCTTTTGTGTGACTCTTCAAACTTTACCTGCCAAACTGAAGGAGCATGCTGGGCTTCAGTGATGTTGGCCAATGGAAAAGAACAGGTGATCAAGTCCTGTGTGTCTCTGCCAGAACTGAATGCTCAAGTCTTCTGTCATAGTTCCAACAACGTTACCAAAACGGAATGCTGCTTCACAGACTTTTGCAACAACATAACGCTGCACCTTCCAACAGGTAAGGCATTCCTCTTTGTTCATTCCAAATTTAGTTTTACTAGTGGGAAATTATAAGCATGGTAGAAATCAGGTGTTGGTTGTTACTTTAAATAAGAAAATCCGTTTTACAGTTCTCTCCTTTTTTTGACTGGTGACATACTCTAGAGCCTAGATGAGGTTGATTTTTTTGTGTTGTTGTTGTTTTAATCACACAAGGCTGTCAAAACATTGACAACAGCATAATAATTTTGAAGACATTTGTCCATGTGAATTTTATTTTTTGAAGTGGTTAATGGACCTGAAGTTAAATGTCAATTTGTATGGATTCTTGTGAAGGAAAGAAATTAAACGTATACCAAGAAAAAAAAGAATAAATAGCAAAACTAAAAGTAGTAGATTGCCAACTTTTATGGAGACAAAATCCTTTTTTCATGGGCACCTTCTTCATGTCTTCTTTGCCTGCCTGCACTCAGGTGCAAGCCCTCATGAGCAGAAAGATGGAGGTAGAATGGAATGTAACTCTTCATTATTGTGCAGATAAATTCCTGCCTCCCCCCCCCACCACCAATTTCATGGCATTTTATGTTAATTTACAAGACATTGAAAATCTTAATCTCGTTTTTTTATCGGTAATTTGGAGTCTGAAACTTTGGGGGTTGTTAAGGGGCAAGTAATTAAAATCACAAACTAATTTATGACATGAAAGTATTCTGTGGCGAATTTTCTTTAATATGTATTAATTCAGTAATAATTCAGTGCTGATTGATATGTTAGTATCTACACATGGATACATAGTCTTCCTTACAAAGTAACATTTTAAGGTACCATTATCTAATCTCAGGTGTTCCTCTATCACCATATGAATATTCTACTATAGTATTTTTAACCTACTATTTTTTCTCACAAATTCACTGTCCCCTTTTTTCTACTGAAGAACAATTATTTTATGCAGAAACTTGGCATCACTACCACAAATGAAAAACCAGTTTACTTACCATAAGTAGAAGACAACTATGTACTTAAACAAACATAGCTACTGCATTCCAGTTAAGTATTTTGTATTTTCTTTTTGTTTAAAAGAGAGAAGAATGTGATGTTCGAGACATACTAGCACAAAATAAGGCTTTTTGATAATCAGAAAAACTAAGAGAACTAGAGAAAAAATTATCGTGTAATTCAATGTTATTTAAATCATGTTTGCTGACCACTCCAAATCATCTCAAGAACGCTTAGAATCATTTCATGTGCCGCCACTGGGACTTGTCCCAATCTTTGGGAAACACTGTTCTAAAACATTACACTACTGATTGCAACCTCAGAAGTCATACCTGGCATATTTCATCCCCCAAGGTTACTTGCAGTCTTGATTTTTAGACCACACTTATTCTCCCTGTCTCAGATTCCATAGGCTTCCTTGGTTTGGTGGTGATCTGGTATTTATTCTGGATACTTTTCTTCCCTTATATTTTCTCCCATGGTTATCTGTGGGCCCGAGACACCCTGAAATGAAGGCTCCCTATATCTGATGCTGGTCTTCCCATGACCAAGATCCAGAAATTAAGGAGGGGGAGCTAGGTCTGCATTAGCCTGTGGCTGTGGCATCTTTGAGGGGGCTTCCCAGTAATGAATTACCCACAAGACCACATGCTGCCAGTCAGTATGGACACCAGAGAGTACTTTGACAGCAAAGAAAGGTCTTAGAGGACAAAATGGTTCATATGCAGTTGGGCAAATTAAAGATACTTAGTGCAGCTAGAATGTGGGTCCTTTCCAGCCTAACTATACACTCTAACTACTGAGAAGCTTATGTTCTACCCTTAAGTCCACGTAGGAACCAGTATTTTTTTAAAAATCAATTTTATTGAGGTATAATTTAGATATAATAAAATGCACACATTTGAGCATATGGTTTAGTAAGTTTTGACACGCACACACCATTACTTTTCCATCGCCTCAGGATATTCACAATCAATCCCCACTTTGACCAGGGATGGACTGATCTATTTTCTATCACTGTAGACTAGATTTACTTTTCCCAGAGTTTCACAAAATGGGGGCCTTATGGAAGATATTATTTTGCCTTTGACTTCTTCCACTTAGCGTGTTTTTGAGATTTATTCATGTTGCAGGTGTATTAGTAGCTTGTTCCTTTCTTACTGCCGAGTGATATCCCATTATATGGATATGTTACAGCTGTTGCTGTTTTACCCATTCACCCACTGATGAGTACTCAGGTCATTTCCATGTGGCAGCTGTTAACAAAGGTGCTATGAACGTCTATGTACAAGTTTTTGGATATATATATATATATATATATATATATATATATATATATATATATA
>NC_058405.1:120452398-120488098 GCF_002201575.2 Neomonachus schauinslandi | reverse complement strand
TATATATATATATATATATATATATATATATATATATATATATATATTTGTGTAAGGAAATACCTAACAGTGGAATTATAGGGTCATATAATAAGTATCTATTTATTTTACAAATATAATCTCCCAAGTAGGTTCCAAACTGTACTGTTTTACATCCCCAACAGAAATGTATGATAGTTCCAGTTGGTCCCTATTTTTATAGTCACCTGGTATAATCAGTTTTTTTTTTTTTTTAATTGTAGCCACTCAAGTGATTGTGTAGTGGTATTTCATTGTGGTTTTTGTTTGCATTTCCCTGATGATCAATGATGTTCAGTTATTTTTAGGTGCATATTGAACAGTTGTGTATCTCCCTTTATAAAAGTGTCATACCTTTTCACGTTAAAAAAATTGAATTTAAAACTTCTTTATATATTCTGAATACAAGTCCCTTATCAGATATGTGTATTCTGACAATTTTCTCCCATTCTGGGGATTGCCATTTTGTTTTCTTGAATGTGTCTTTTGCAGAGTAGATTAAAATTTGATGAAGTATATATTTTTATTGTTTATATGTTTCATGTCTTAAAAGAGGAAGTCTTTATGTAGAGGCCATAAATATTCTCTTTTACATTTTCTTCCAGAAATTTTAACATTTCAGCATTTACATTTAGGCCTATATTCAATTTAAACTTAATTTTTGTTACTATGTGAGGTTTAGGTGAAATTTTATTTTGTATATGGATCTGAAGTTGTTCCAACATCATTTGTTGAAAAATCTATCCTTTAAATTACCTTGCCACTTTGATTGAACATATATATATGTGGGTATATTTCTGGCCTCGTTATTCTGCTCAAGTGTTCTGTATGTCTATATTTATGTCACTATCCAACTTTCTTTATTATTGTAGCTTTATAGCAAGTATTGAAATCAGGTCGTGTGACCTCTCCAACTTTGTTCTTTTTTAAAATTGCTTTGGTTATTCTGAAGCCTTTGCATTTCCATTTAAATTTTAGAATTAGTTTGACAGTTTTTGCAAAAACATATGCTGAGATTTTTATTAGATTGAGTTGAATATATAAATTATTTGAAGAAAATGGTCATTTTAACAATATTAACCAGGAATATAGCACGTTTTCCCATATATTTATTTTTCTTCAGTTACTCTTAGCAAAGTTTCATAGTTGTCAGAGAATGGGTTTCATATGTATTTCCTGGAATGTATCTCTAAATATTACCTGTTTTGGGATGCTATTGTGAATGGTATTTTTAATAGGTCAACATTAATTGTCAGTATATGAAAATAAAATTAATTTTGTATATTGACCTTATTTCCCACAAGCTTGCCAAAATGAATTATATTAGTTCTAGTAGCTCTTTTAAAAATTCTTTGTCGTTTCCTACATACACAATCATCTTATCTGTGAATCTAGGCAATTTTACATCTTCTTTCTGATCTGTATGCATTTTATTTCTTTTTCTTGCTTTTTGCACTGGCTGGAACAGCTAATATGATGATGAATAGGAGTGGTAAGAGTGAAGATCCTTGCCTTTTTCCTGGTCCTAGGAGTGAATGCACGCCCTCTTTTACCATTAAGTATGATTTTAGCTATAGGTTTTTGTAGATTCCTATTATCAATTAATGAGATTTGCTTTTATTCCTAGTTGGGAGAAGGTTTTTTATCCTATATGAATATTAAATTTTTCAAGTATTTTCATGAATGTATTGAGATTATAGCATACTTTTTCTTCTTCAGTCTATTGATATGATGGAACAGGGAAGATATGTGTTGTCTAGTCAATAATTATGTCTACAAAAAAATGCTATGTAACATTTATTGAATTAAAATTTCTTTACTTAAACTAAGAATTTTTGTCTTTTAGTGACATTGTATGGTCAACGGACATGAAATTGAACAGGATTGTATGTGTAGTCCTCTTGTGTCGGGTTGTTCTGTCCGTGAGGCAGCACTAAATGGTTATTAGCTGTATTTGGAACAGCAGCTGTTTGGGAAGGAACTTCCAGGCTGAGCCCTGACACAGTCGGTGCCAAGAACTCCACTGTTTTTGTGTCATCAGCGAGTGTGATTGCTATCCATCCCCTGCTCTGCCTAGTGGAGATTTATTAATTTCACTTGTGGTTACATATATATGAAATATATAAAAGCACTCTGCAGAGTAAACAGTGTGACATTTCTACAGTGTTAATGCTCTGCATTACATTGGTGGGCAAGAAAGAGAAGAAAAGGGAGGGAGGTCACCTAGAAGACATTGGAGAAAATCTGGACTGCCCTTTTTGGTTCCTCTGAAAGCCAAGTGGACCCTTGCCTCTTTGGCTCTTTTACCCATCACTCCAGACTGTGGGGCCATTTCTGGGTAGTGACTTGATGGAGGTGGAGTAACCAAGGCTTGGGGTCTTTTAGCTGACCCTCTTTTGTCCGTTAAGTCCTGTGTGTAATGATTGGGCTCTTGCTTTGTCTCTTTATGACAAAATTCCTACCTTGAATACAGCTCGGGACTTTTTCTCTCCCTTTCTCTCTTTGCTTGGACAGTTGTAACTCAGCAACTGGAGAACTGTAGGCCTTTCCCTCTTTGGCTCTTTCCCTCCTAAAAATCCTTTTAGGTGTTTGGCTCTAATTCCTAAACCTTAGACTAGTGGCTTTTATACAGGTTTCCACTGAGACACACAGAAAGAAGTACATTTTATACAATTTCCCTCAACCTGCATGCACACACAACTGAAATAAGAATTTTACGAAATATTCTTACCCTTAAAATATGTGAGGTACCCTATGAATTTTCCTTAGGTAGGAATGCTGGTCAGACCCCATTAATAGGTTGTTCACAGTTTAAGAAACCCCACTTCAGAATGTGAGCTCATGTTTTTGGGAACGATAGCTGGAGGACAATTTTGGGGCCTGTATTTAAAATATGTTCCTCCAGGGAAGATTTACATTAGCTTCTGCTAGGTATCTGGGGATGCTACCAACTGAAACCCATTCAGTGTTTTGATTAGGTTTATTTTGGCCAACGTATAATATGAATTCAGGCTCTAAGCCTGCCTGTGGTACACACTGGGGGTGAGAAAGTCTTGAAGATAAGTATTTTTTTGCTATATCAAAGTCAAGGTTTAGACAGACAAATAGACGATTATACATCCTGTCTCTCTCTACAGAACACTTCCTGTTTTATTTTCAATGTAATTCCATTCATAGTTGCCTGATTTATTTGAGGGTCTCTGATCTGGCCTTTTTTTTTTTTTTTAGATTTTATTTATTTGACAGAGAGAGAGACAGCGAGAGAGGGAACACAAGCAGGGGGAGTGGGAGAGGGAGAAGCAGGCTTCCCGCCAAGCAGGGAGCCCGATGCGGGGCTCGATCCCAGGACCCTGGGATCACGACCTGAACCGAAGACAGACGCTTAACGACTGAGCCACCCAGGTGCCCCTGATCTGGCCTTTCCTTGTCTTAGGAACCATATTTTATCTCCTGATCTTGTGCTGCAGTCTGGTAAACTAAGTGTGTAACCACCAGCAGCTGGCAGATGCCTCCAGGGTCAACAGCAACCCCAGTGCTCAAGCACCTCTCTGGATTTTCACTTTATTTGTGGCTCTGAGCAATTCATTTCTTTTCCCACCAGCTTCATCATGTAATAGTAAAAAAAAAAGTTTTTCATTTATATTTTATTCAGCATTTTTGTGTGTGCTGTACCAAGAAGGGCTTCTGTGGACATCTAAAGTGTAACTTGGCAGAAATGGAAATTCCAGGATAGTTTATTTTTTTTTAAAGATTTTATTTATTTATTTGAGAGAGAGAGAATGAGAGAGAACACATGAGAGGGGATAGGGTCAGAGGGAGAAGCAGACTCCCTGCCGAGCAGGGAGCCCGATGCGGGACTCGATCCCTGGACTCCAGGATCATGACCTGAGCCGAAGGCAGTCACTTAACCAACTGAGCCACCCAGGCGCCCCATGGGATAGTTTATTTTTGAAATACTGCTGGCATAATTATCTATCCATCTGGAAGAAAACAGGGCTGTTCCACAGTGCCACACCATATACAAAAATAAATTACAGCTCGATTAAATATCTAATTGTGAAATATAAAACAATTTAAATGTCAGAGGAAAATTTAGATAGCAAAAAGATTTCTATGACTTTATAGTATGGAAGCTGTTTTTAAATAAGACAGGAAATCCAACTGTTATAAAAGGAAAAGAGATATAATTGCGTGCAAACTAAAATAAAAATGAGTAATGAAAGATAACATAAATAAAACCAAAGATAAGTTAAATATGGGATAGAAATATTTGCAGCATGTGTGACTAGAGAAAAAGTTAACTATGAGAAGGTAAAGAACATCTTGTGTGTGCGTGCATGCATGTATGTATGTGTGCATGGCAGGAGAGTGGAAAGAGGAGGGGGGCACTAAATGAAAAAGTGGGCAAGAGACACAAACAGAAATTTTACAGAAGAGAATATTCTTTTTTTTTAATTTATTCATTTTTGAAAGAGAGAGCGTGAGCACAAGTGGGGGGGGGAGGGGCAGAGAGAGAGGGAGAAGCAGACTCCCTGCTGAGCAGGAAGCCCGATGCGGGGCTCCATCCCAGGACCCTGAGATCACGACCTGAGCTGAAGGCAGACACTTAACCGACTGAGACACCCAGGCGCCTGGAAGAGAATATTCTATGTGGTCAGAGTATTGAAAAGATGTTCAACATCACTAATAGCTGGAGGAATGCAAATTAAAACAACGATTTTTTCTTTTCCACCCATTAGATTTGCATAAGTTAAAAGAGTGATGTATAGGTCAAGATATTTTCAACTAAAAGTATCAGAAACTTAGATTATAATGTCTTAATAAGTGAGTTCACTAACTCAACATGATCAGAAATCTGGGAGTAGATTGGTTCTATGATTTATTAACAGAGACTCAACAATGTCACCAGCCTATTTCCAGATTTCTTGTTATGTGAATCGATAAACACCCTTATTATTAAGACATTATTATATAACTTTCTGATAATTTTATCTGACACTCTTTTCCTCATGTGTGTCTGCTTTTTCTAATATGGAAAATGTTGGGTTTTATTATCTCAAGGTTGAAGGATGACAAAGGTTAAGAAACATGATTTGCTCAAATTGGATCATCTAATAGAAGCCACCATGTTGAGCAGAGATATCAAAGGTCTCTTTGCTTATTGCAAGTTTAAACAAGATATAAAAAAAAAAAACAACAACTTTCTAACCCGAGGGAGGAGGTTTGGGCTTCTCATTAAGCAGAGCAGGAAAAATGAAAGACAAACAAAAAACCTATTCCTGAGAAGATATGCACATAGCCTGGACATCACATGGATTTTAGGCCTGTGTTCCCATTGCCTGAGTGGTACAGGGACTCTCTGGAGAACAAACTTTCTTTAAGGTAGTCCCAGACTTTTAGTGCCCCTGCCTCTCTAGAGGAAGGGACTTTAATGTTAGGTCTCAAGCAGATAAAACAGACACTTGTTCAAGGACGTAAGCAGTATATAATGAAGAATAAGCTCCCCAAGCACACAGGGATGCAAGGCAGCATGCATGAGCCAGCAGAAAAGAGCATGCAGCAGAAAGACCACAAAGGTTTCATATATCGCAATTATCAGAAAATAATTACAGACCAATATTCTAAGTTTAAAAAATAAGGCAAATTTGGAAATATTTTTAGAGAAGAGAAGATTATAAAAAAGTGACCTACCAGATTTGAACAATAACAGAATAAAACTGTTTAAAATTAAAAATACAATAACAAAAATTGAAAACTTAGTGGATAGATTTAACAACAATTAGTATAAGGAGAGAATTAGGCATCTGAAATATAGTTAAGAAGTTATTTTGTATGGAGTAAGACAGAGAATACATAATGGAAAATATGGAAGCGAGGATGACAAATAGAGGAACACATAAAAAGGTTTAACGTGTTTTACGTAGTGGTCCATTGGAGAGGAGAGAAAGATTTGGGCAAAAGCAGTCTCTGCAGAAGTAACAGCTCAGAATTTTCTAGAGTTGATGAACACCAATCTATAAATTCAAGAAATTCAATCAATATCAAGAGGAGAAATAAAAAGGGAGACAAACCTTGATATATCGTAAAACTGCAGAACACCAAAAACAAAGCAAAATCCTAAAAGTTGACAGACAAAAAGGTAAATGGAATTCAAAGGAGTTACAGAAGAACTGACATTATCTTTTCAATAGCAAAAAGGAAAAAGAGAAAAGGTGGAACTACATCTTCAATATTCTAAAGGGAATTAACTGGTAACCCAGAATTCTACCCAGCAAAAATATCTTTTAAAGAATGAGGTTAAGTAAAAGACATTTTCAAAATAAAAAACACAAATAGGTGAGTTTCACATTATCAAAATCTTTGATAAAGGAAATTCTAAAGATGTACTTCAGGCAGAAAGAAACTATACCAAAGTTCTGGCATGCAAGGAGGAATGAAAAGCAAAAAAAGTGATAAATATGTGACTAATTCTAAAGAATATTAATCTACAACAGCAGCAATGTCTTGTGGGGTTTAAAAAAAAGATAAAATGGTCATTCAATATAAAAACAGTGTACCATACATGTCAAGAGAGGGGTAAATGGAATTAATATTTTCTAGGGGCCTTGTTTTGTCTAAGCAGAGGGTAAAAATATTGTTACTCCTTATGCTTTGAAGTGTCCCTGTTGTCATTTCTAAATTACTTCTAATAGAGTGTGACTATGTTCCTTCTAATCCACAATAAGAAAAATAGAGCAATAAAAACTATCCAAAAGAAGTAAAAAAAAAAAGAGAGAGAGAAGGAGAAAGAAGCACACAATAGATGTGACAAAAAGAAAGCATCCAAATATCAGTAATAATTAAACAAAAATAATTTAATGTAAATAGACTAAACAAAGATTACCAGATTGGAGAAAACAAATCCAATTAAATGTTGTTTTGAAAATGTCTTAAAAATGAAAGTTTACGGAAATGTTGAAGTTATTATTTTTTTTAATTTTTAAAGATTTTATTTATTTATTTGAGAGAGAGAGAATGAGAGACAGAGAGCACAAGAGGGAAGAGGGTCAGAGGGAGAAGCAGACCCCCACTGAGCAGGGAGCCCGATGTGGGACTCGATCCCGGGAGTCCAGGATCATGACCTGAGCCGAAGGCAGTCGCTTAACCAACTGAGCCACCCAGGCGCCCTGAAGTTATTTTGATGGAAAAGATATACCATACATATTTTAAAACAAAAAAAAAAATGTTAGTTTATGTTAAGAGCAGACAAAATTAACTTTAAGGCAAAAAAAATTCCTAGAGTTAAGAAGGGTCACTTTATAATGATTAAAGTTTCAACTTACCAGGGATTCTTTTTTTTTTTTAAAGATTTTATTTATTTATTTGACAGAGAGAGACACAGCGAGAGAGGGAACACAAGCAGTGGGAGTGGGAGAGGGAGAAGCAGGCTTCCCTCAGAGCAGGGAGCCCGATGCGGGGCTCGATCCCAGGACCCTGGGACCATGACCTGAGCCGAAGGCAGACGCTTAACGACTGAGCCACCCAGGCGCCCCTCTTTTTTTTTTTTTTTTAAAAACTTTATTTATTTATTTGAGAGAGAGAGTGAGAGAGAGCATGAGAGGAGGGAGGGTCAGAGGGAGAAGCAGGCTCCCCGCTGAGCAGGGAGCCTGATGCGGGACTCGATCCAGGGACTCCAGGATCATGACCCGAGAACCGAAGGCAGTCGCTTAACCAACTGAGCCACCCAGGCTCCCTACTAGGGATTCTTAATAAATTTAAATTTCTATGTATTTAAGAATGGGACTCAAAAATAAAATATTTTGAGATCTATAAGGAGAAATACAGAAGTCACAATCTCTGAGGGAGATTTTAATTTGCCACAGTCTTGGTAATTGATAGAACAAGTAGATAAATAATTAGTGAGACTATATAAAGTTGAAACAAGATGGTTTACAAACAACCTAATTTTTAGAAAATTGTAACTTACCAAATCTGAATAGTCTCATGACAATAGAGAATCTGAATCAGTAGTTTGAAAAAGGTAGTAAAAAATATTTCTAGAAAGAAAATTTCAAAGCCCATGAGGCTCTATCAGAAAAGTTTGATAAGCTTCCAGGAACAGATAAATCTCACACAAACTCCTCCAAAGTGTAAACAAAGAAGAAACACTCCTTCACTCATTTTATGCATACTCTTGATATCAAAAACCCAATGAAGACAATATGAGAAAAGGGAATTACAAGCCACTCTCACTTATGAACATGTATGCAAATATGCCAACTTGAACCTGGAACCATATACAAAAAGGGATTCTGGGAACCACAGTATAAGGGTAAGGAAATCATTATTCCTCAAATCAGGGTAAGCATTACCCTTGGTGAAGGAATAAGGTTGTGATCATGTGGCGATATCTCAGAGTGGGGAAAAAGGGGGAAGGGAGATGAGGGGCTGGTGAGGCATGGGAGTTTATAATTCTTTTTATACTTAACCTATATAATGTATGTACATTTCTGTATATTCACTATATTTCACAACAAAAGAACAACACATCAAGTTTCAAAGTAATGTTTGAGTTGAGGTTACACAGTCTATGAACATCTGAGTTGGTATTGGAGTGCTGAACAGCTGAGGACATTATGTAACTCTTTCCTTATCAATTCTTGTACAGTACTGTCTGACTTGTTTCTTTGCACATACATTCTTTTTCTAATGAAAAAAATCTAATAGATTAAAGTTTACTATGCCTGTAAATAAGTGTTTCAAAGACATATTGTTTCCTCCAATACCCACTTAGTAGCAGGACCTAGACTTTTTGCTGATAATGTAGTTGTCCACCTAACAGACAATATTTTCAGCTACTCTTACAGATAAGTGTGGCCGTATGACTAGGTTCTGGCAGATAAGATGAATGGCAGTATTTTGGAGAACTTCTGAGAAGACCCGTTAAAACAGAACTGGCACATTCTTATGCCACCCTCCATCCTGCTGCCTGGATATAAAGGTTGGAGTTTAGTGGCTGTCTTGGACCATGAGGATGCACCCTGGGGGTGGCGACGTGGGAGCTGACAGGAGCCTGACTGAAAACTTCATGGAGTCACCCTGCTAACATTGGACTACCAGTCTTCAAGTTTCTTTTCCATGATTGAGAAAAGGAAACTTCTGTCCAGTTTCCTCTGTTATTTGTAGCTAAACCCAATTCTATGAACATAAAAACAACAAAACAAATCACCCAGAGTTCTCTCTGCTTATGGGTTATATCCAGTCCACAAACAAGTTTTGTTTGACCTGTGATTTCTGGAAAAGGAAAGAAATGTGAATTTCTTTACATTGTTAAAAATTAAGTCTTAATATAAAACTTCTAGGTATCAGGTTTGTCTTGAAAAATCAGGTATGGCATCCTTGAGTTCTTCCTCATTTATCTGTTGGTGGAAACTGAGAAGTAACTCACTCTTCCTTAGTGAACATGGGCATTCCCTGTTGATTCATTTGATCAGTATGTAGCAAATTTTCTTTCCTTTTTTTTTTTTTTAAGATTTTATTTATTTATTTGACAGAGAGAGAGAGGGAGAGAGCGAGCAAGCACAAGCAGGGGGAACACCAGGCAGGGGAGCAGCAGGCTCCCCACTGAGCAAGGAGTCGGATGTGGGGCTCGATCCCAGGACCCTAGGATCATGACCTGAGCTGAAGGCAGTCGCCCAACTGACTGAGCTACCCAGGCGCCCCTGTAGCAGGTTTTTAAAAATACATATTTATTTGAGAGAGAGAGAGAGAGAGAGAGAGAGAGAGTACAAGCGGGGAGGGGCAGAAGGAGGAGCCGAGGGAGAGGGACAAGCAGACTCCCTGCTGAGCATGGAGCTCAACTTGGGGCTCCACCTAGGGCTGGATGTGGGGCTGGATGTGGGGCTGGATCCCAGGACCCTGAGATCGTGACCTGAGCCGAAAGCAGGAGTGGGCTGCTTAATTGCGCCACCTGGGCACCGCAGTATGTAGCAAGCTTATACCCACTGGCCTAGAGTTCCTGCTATCAATAGTTTAGTATATTTCTACTTCAGCATAGTTGAGTTATTCTGTTTAATACAATTTTATACCTCACTTTTCTCCCTGATTATTAAACGAATGTCTTTTCTTTTGTGAAGGAATCACATTTTGTGGCTTGATTCTCTCATGGCTGGAATGCATTTCGGTTTGTAACAAATGATTTCTTGTGACTCTAGGTGATATCAGAGACATGCTCAGAGAAATAGCTCTGATGTCAGATACCATCAAGAACACTCTAAAACTTTCCATGAAAAGTCTTACGGAATAAGGTCAGGAAATCGGGGCAAGAGAAACTGGTCTTTTTTAAAGATTTTATTTATTTGTCAGAGAGAGAGAGGCAGGCAGAGGGAAAGGCAGGCTCCCCGCTGAGCAGGGAGCCTGATGTGGGGCTTGATCCCAGGACCCTGAGATCATGACCTGAGCCTAAGGCAGACGCTTAATTGACTGAGCCACCCAGGCATCCCTACCGGGTTAATTTTGATAGGAATTGCTATTTAGTTCATGCTCTCACTAATTCCCACCTTTCATATGGAAATCGGCTATTCAACAAAAACATCCAAGTTCCAGGTATCTTTGTTCCCATTTTGCTACCAAAACATACAGTGCTTGAAAGGGTAAATGTACTAATAATTTTCTTTCAGATTTCATACCCTATTTTAATAATATTATATTTTTTGTTTTCCAAATAATTGGTTTCAGTAAAGAAAAGTCACGCACAACATGAAAATATTGGGTGCTTTATTAACCTCAGTATAATTTCCACCTTCCTGTTCCGTTCTCAGTTGTGTAAAGAGGAAAAAAGGAAATTGATTATTTATATCAGTCAGGGTAGGTAAACAATGCATATTGATTAGGTACATGTCTAAATTAGACTTTCATTTAAACCAAACTGAAGGATTACATCTGAAGGAAGATAAACTGCCAAAACATTACAATTAGATTTATCAAAAATTAATGATTTCAAAGGATGCTATAATTATAAAAATTGCAGACTCTGATCGTACTATTCTTTTGGGACTTTAAACGTCTTGTGATCTACAGTCCTTTAAAAAATTCATTGTTGTTTTCGAACTTCCTTATAGTTTTCTATTTTAAACCAATTCATTGCTCTAGTCAGTATTAAGGTGATATCTACCTGCTGAGAAATACTCACGGGACCCCTTGTGGAATTGTTCTGCCATCACATGAACAAATCCATTTATAGCTCATCCTGTGAGGATTCAGTGCACACCTGACAGGTGTGTCAGACAGGGTTTTTTTTTTTTTTTTCCCCTCTGTAAACTGCAAGGTGCTGTGATTTTTATATTTGGGAAAGTGCTATGAGATACAAGCATACAAAGAAGTCAAACGTGTGCTTTTAAAGTCTAATATAGGAAGCATTTCCTATCTAGGAAGCATTTCCTATCTTGGGAAACAAGTACACTGATTTCAATTATGAAATTTTGTTCATAGGGATGTAATGGGAAATCGGAAGTAAAATTTATAACCAATTCTAAATTGAGGATTTCACATGATGTGAGCCCCTACTCTCAGTTATGTAAATACTATTACCTCTTTGCTGAAATACTTTTTGGGTATTTATCACGTATGGGACACTGGGCTGGGTCAAAATAGGATTATTTCACATCAGTCTTTTTTTCCAAGTGAACAAGCTGCTTTGTTTGTGTGTGTGTTTGCTGTGGGAGAATTTATAGTAGCATGAACTTCAGGACAGAGAAGCCTAACTTCTCCCTTTTGGTCAATGTTTTTAAATGTCTCCCCCGAACAAGTCTTTGCTATGAGCTGGGGAAACAGTGCTAGGAGATACGGGTGCTACTTCCAAGGATCTTTCATGTTTTCCATGTAAAAGTTGGCTTAAGGGAAAAAAAAACACCCTGAAATATTCCTTGAGTAGTTAGCTATCTCATTTTTTTTTACAAATGTGTATCATTTGAGAATATGTTTTGATGACAGATAATAAACTGATCTCGGTGCATGCACTGAAGTTAAGAACAACTATGGGGCTGATTTAAATTCTCCTTCCTACATTTTATTAATCTTATCTCGGCTGAAGTCAAAATTCTACAGACCCCGTGCCAAAGATGATACTCTTCAATCTCACAATCCTAATTCCTTAACATATAAAAGCATTATTATTCTTAAATTCAGACAAAAGTAGACAAGAGAAGATTTGAAGATACCCAGTGTTCCTCACATACTCCCTGAAGCCCAGCAACACAAGGAGAACTGCCAGGAAATACTTTTCTGTGTTGTGCAACCTGCGTTCTATAAAGTCATGAAATCATTCCAGGAGAAGACGGTGGATGGAAACAGCCATACGCAGACTGAACACTGAACAGTGGAATGGCCCCATCAGTAGCTCATCTGATTCAGTTAAAAGGCAGAAATGCTTCTCATGTTATTTCTGTCACCTTCATTGCTCCGTTGAATCTCTAGATTAGATGATATTCTGCCCTTGTTTAGTACTTGAGGTTCATGTTGATAAGAAATAATCATGTGATTATTCTTGCTCCGTGGAGAAGGATGACCGTTTGCTGTTCCCAAAGTAGAGTATGTTGGAGGGATCTAACCGAATTCACTTCTCACTGGATTATTCCTGATGACATTTATAAGGCTCACTGTGAAGAAGTAGGAAGCTAGGACAGGCTCCAGGGGGGTCGCCTGCAGTTTGTGAGTGTGGAATTACATAGGAGCGTTAGACAAATAAAACCGGTATCTTTGACTTAGCAACTGAGACCCGTTCACTTCCCACGTGTAAGTGCAGTTCCATATGGTTTTATATTGTACTGATTGATCATGAATGGAATTCTTCATCATGATCTTTCTCTTATCTCCCACTTGCCTTGCTCTTATGTAAAGTTGTCTTCATATTTTTACTTTGAAAATTGCTTTGGAATTGTTCCCTAGATGGATCACGTATTCCTTAGTAGAATTTAAATTCCATAAGGATGTGAACTGTGCCCCACTTTCTGGCATCTGTCCTAGAGGGTTGTTCTCAGTGCAGCATTATACAAAGCAATACATTTGGATCCAGTCTTTTAGTAGAGCAGTAAGAAACCAATTACAAAATGTATTTTCATTACCATCAAGCACATGTTTGAAATGATAGTATCCACATTCAAGGATGATTTGAAATGGCAGGTTAAAGGAGGTTCATCATGAAGATTTGGGAGACTTCTCAGTGCTTAGCATGTCATTCCAGTTTTGGCAAAAGACATTATTCCTGTTGAGCTAATTAACAAGGTAGCTTTGAATGACTTAGAGGCAACGTATTCCTTTGTTTCAACTGCAGATATTACTTCCACGATGTCCCCCAGAAACCTGTGAACTAAACGAAACAAAGACCTTTTCATTGATGCACAGGCCTGTGTCATAGAGGGTTTATAGGGTAGGTGGATGGACCACAGCGTTCAGTTGACCCTGGTGGCATTTCTTCCATGTGCCAGGACAGAAGCAGACCCATCAGAAAGCATCTCAAGCAGCATTATCTGTTTTGGTTGGCTTACTACCTGAGAACATGCTCCAGACTGGAAAAATAAATGCTTCCCCTTGTCAGCGGACAGGGGTGGGGAGGCAGTTGAAGACTTGATATTTATACATTCATGAATAGAATCTTGCAAGACGGTATCTTTTCACTTGGGGCAAAACTTTTAATAAAAGGGGTAAAAATGGTTTTAATATTAAATTAGTCTGTGGTTTCTTTAGGGGTGTTTTGGATCCTCTTCAATTTCTATAGGCTATTTGCTGTAGCAGCTTCTGGGAAGGAAGCACTACTGTAAAGTTTTACAAAAATTCATTTTGGATGGAGACCTCTATTCTCTTTGTCTGAATTTGTTTTTCAACAGCTGTTCAGCCAGTACATATGTCTTCAGTCACTCTCTTCTCAAAGAGTTTCTTTTTCTTTTTTTTTAGAGAGAGAGGGGGAGGAGGGGCAGAGGAAAGGGGAGAGAGAGAATCTTAAGTAGGCTCCATGCCCAGCACAGAGCCCAACATGGGGCTCAATCTCACAATCTCACAATTCTCACAATCTCACAACACAGTCATGAGCTGAGCTGAAATCAAGAATTGGATGTTTGACTGAGCCACCCACATGTCCCTTCTCAAAGAGTTTCTATTCCTCACTCCCTTGTAATGTCTTAGTTTCTAGTCAGTTGAAGGTCGTTCAAATATAATGAAGAAATGTGTCTTTACATGGAATGTAGACATTTTCAAGATTTCCGTGCCAGTGGTCAGTATGGGCTATTTGAAGCAATTGGTCTAGTCCATAGCTCCACTTAGTTCTCAGTCATCTCCTAATAGCATATACTAAGGAGATATAAATTAATTAATTTAAAGGTCATATAAATCTCATAAGCATCAGTAATTACAAAAGTGACTTTTAATAAGGAAAGAGAAGAGGTCAGCAGGAGAGGAAACATGGGGATCATACCCATATTATCTTTTTCATCTTGAGGACTGCTTCCCTAAAGCTGGAAGTGGGGAGTGGCAAACAGGCACTGTCCTGGAGGAGTTGAGGCATCGAAACTAGTTCTGAAATTTATTTGAGTAGTGGCAATGGCCATTGGCTTTCACCATCAATAGTTCCATTCACATCTCTAGAGGAAGTTGCAAAGTTTACACACAAAAAAAATCTTTTAAAAAAATTTTACCTCCTTCCTCCCTTCTTCTCTCCCTCCCTTCCTTTCTTCCTTCCTCCTTTCTTCCTTTTCGGTTGTTGTTGTTTTGTCTTATCTTACTTTCTTACATCCGTCTGCCTTTCACATGACTCTCTCCAGCTGTCCAGAATCTTCCACCCCATTTGGGTCAATGTGCCCTTCTCCCTGCCTTGTTAATACTTCCTTTCCCTATGTTGTCTGGGTTCAGTGTATTATAGAGCTTATACAGGGGAGATATTTGTGACTTAGGCTCTCACCCATCTGGGCTGGTGCTTTTCTCCCTCTCCCCCCACCATTCTAGTCTATGTAATTTGCTCAGGAATGAAATAACATGAATGGACAATGCAGCGTTCCCCAGACCTCACTTTTGGGATTAACATATTCCCCCCATGGAGCCGCTTATAATATGGAGCATGCATTTCATATGGCACAGGCAATCTCAGATTGGAAATTATGGAATAATAAGAGTTCTCCTATGATCGAGAATGTAAAACCTGCTAGAAAAAATAAAGTGCTCATCAAAGGTAACTTATTAAAATGTATTCTTAACTGCACTACTGTCTCTTTTGCCATGACTCATTGGGTGTAGACTACAGTTTTTCTTCATTTATCTCCTGTAGAGATTACAATCAACATTTGGTTTAGAAGATAGTTTTACAAATGTTTGCTTTAAAAATTGCTCAGTGTTTAAGGAGCTCTTTCTGGATGTTGTTGCTAGTCTTTTTCTAGCTGAGTAATCTTTTTTTATTACTAACTCCTATCAGTAAATTTGTTCACAAAAGTAGAAACATTGCCCATCTGTAATAAACATCTCTGAAAGCAGTAACCTTCACTAGAACAGTACACTTTTATAAAGAGTATTCTATTTTCAGGGTTGCTGACCTTTCGCCTCTTCACTGGTTGCCATAGTAATGAGCTGAACTCTGCTTAATAGAGCTTTACTAAAATGAAGACAATCAATAAGCTTTTTAACTCTGTTTATATGGATAGCTCCTGATAACATATATTGAAATAAGATATAGCCATATAAATGTATCTAATAGTGGAATTTTATTTTTTAAATTTTAAATTTTGATTTTAAAAACATATTTAAGCAGATGTTTATGTAGGTTGCAAGAGATTAAGTGCTTTCTGTGGCTTTCATAGAATTCCTAGAATACCATCGTGAGGACCTAAAGATACAGATACAACTTGAAATGTAGATTTGAAAGATCGCTGTGTAATGGATAATAAAACCCTTCTATAACAGCAAACGGTAGAAGTTGCAAGTACCACAGTTAATGATTTCTAAAGCAAAGTCAAGTCAAAGAACTCTTTTAGCACCTTGTCATGAGAACATTCAAGGCCAAGTTCTCATACAACTTCGGATGACGTCAGAGGAATCCTGAAACACTCTGGAGAAGGAAAGTTGGTGATCTGGCAGAATTCCCTGGCAAAGTAGAAGAGCATGGATTATGTTTGTTTCCAGAGTTCACTTAACAGTTTTAACTCTTAGTTATCGATCCTAAAAAAACCTATTTTTAGGATTATAATGATACTCATATGAGCACATTTTTTGAGGAATTCCATTCCTTTTCCTTGAGAATTAAATATCTGTTTTGCATTTATATTTACATATTCCGGTTGACATATTGTAAGTAAAATGTAAATGCATTTAATATAATAAGCTCTACAGGATTGTCATTGCAAAGACGGAAGTCTGAGGAATGGCTTAATTCACAAAGTCCATTATCACTGTCATTTGTTTAGATTCTAAGGGGCAGGTGTTGTGCTATTGCTTTCCATGCGTGTCTGCAGCCCTCTCTCTGGGTATGCCTCCTCAGCTCCGGGAGGGTGAGTTTGCTCAAGGCATTATAGCCACAAATGGAGAAAGTGTCTGCTCACTTTGGCTTCTCTTTCTCCAAAGCCTGCATTCTACTTCTCCTTGGTGTCTGAGAAGCTAAGACTCCAGAATTCTCTTCCTATCAAATACTTCCTAAGGTTTATTAAAACAAAAATCACCATCCCTAATGATAGGACGTGGAGATAAAATTAAGGTGATCCCAAGACTGTCTTTAGTGAACGAAGAGAAAATGAACTATGTGCTCATTTCAAGTGTCAAAATAATTTCTTTGAAAAATGCAGAAAATATCTCTCGTAATAGATTTTTCATGGTTCACTATTTTCCCTAAATTAAAAAGATTTCTTAAGTGCAAGAAGAGCTTTGGAAAAATTGGCTATCTGCGTTTTTATATTAGAGTCACAAATTATAACCTTATGTTACTTGGTTTCAATTATCATGTTTTTCTAAAACTAAACATCTTATCCCTTACTTATTAAGAACAAAACTAGTAGAACTTTTAGTGGTTCTGCCATTCAAGGGCTATCTATTAATTATCTCCAGTTGAAAATACTTGGGATATAGTTGAGAACAAAGCAAGCAAAAATCTTTCTCTCACGAAACCTACGTTTTTTTGGAGGGAATCAGATAATAGATAAATAAAAACACGAATATACCACGTGCCAGGTGGTGATACAACCCAGGAATTAAAACAAAACAGTAAATAAAATAAAATAAAATAAAATAAAATAAAATAAAACTAAAACAAAACAGTAAAGAGGTGTAGAGAATGAACGAGGACTGAGAAGAAAGTGCTACTCTTTCAGATAAGGTTCAGCCAAGACCATCCTGTCCCCTCCTGCCTTGATATCAGACCACATGGATCTCTTCACTTTTACTCCTGGGCCCCTCTGCAGCCCGGTGGAATGAAAGTGAGATCACATTGTTAGTTTGCCTGCTCCAAGTCCTGAGACAGCATCTACTTGGAATAGAATACACAGTCCTTGACCCAGCCTACAGACCCTACATGCTCTTTCCCTTGGTTGCCTCCTACTGTCCTCTGCCTTTCTCCTCGCTTACTGCGCTCTAGGCAAGGGTTGTTCCTGAGCAGCCCAAGTGAGCCTCATCTTGGGGCTGTACACTTGCTTTCGCGTTGCCCAGAGCGCACCTCTTTGGGATCTTCCTGGTGTTGTTCCCTGCCTCCTCCCAGAGCAGCCTTTGGGAGCAGTCTTTCTAAACGGGCATCCCGGCATCACGCGCTTTCTCCTCTGCTTCATCATCGCGCTTAGGGCCTCTTGCTTGGGTATTGCATATCCATCTGTTTAGTGGGCGTATGAGAACATAAGCACTAGGAGAGCAAGGATTTGGCTCTCACCACCACTGGTGTATCTCAGCACCTGGAATAGTGACAACATATTGCAGGAGCTCAGTAATTATTTGTGGCGTGAATGAATGAATGTGCTCTAAGGATGGACTGCTGAAAAATGGGGAGAAGATAGTAGAAAAATGTCAAATGCCTTGGAGGACTTAAAAAGGATCCCATGCACTGGTGCTTTCCATGATCCTCATTCTGGCTCCCATGGTTACCTGGCATAATTATTCCAGGTGCATCCTGATCTCGACTCCCTTTCCCCATCTTTGCTTATCCCCCAGAGAATCTTTACCAACTCATGTAAGTGCATAGTGTGTGGCTCCTCATCAAAGATGTGAGATTTTGGTGATCACATTTCCAATTTCCAGAGTATCTTAAATGGGTTGATTTATGGTCATGTTCTTTCTTTTTTAACTGAAGCATCTCCAAATGCCCCCAAACTCGGACCCATGGAGCTGACCGTTGTCATTACTGTGCCAGCTTGCCTCCTGTCCATGGCAGCGGTGCTGACAATCTGGGCATGCCAAGGTCGACTGTGCACAAACAGGAAGAAAAAGAGACAGAATGTGGAGGAGCCCCTCTCTGAGTGCAATCTGGTAAATGCTGGAAAAACTCTAAAAGATCTGATTTACGATGTGACTGCCTCTGGATCTGGCTCTGGTATGTGCCTGTTGTCCATTTCGCAGTAAGAAAACTCTTATTTAAAAATAAATAAAAATAAAATCCAACAAAAAGGGCCCCAATATTATGAATTGTATCATTTAGAATGCTTGATGTGGTATGTGGTAAGTTCTGGTATAGAAACTTGTTTTTGGATTTGATGAAGAGAACCGACTATCATGGCTGAATGAATTAAGTCTTCTCAGTTGCCTTTTCTGCCTTTAGGTATTCAGATTCTCATTTTTACATTCCTTCAGAATTTTTCTGAAGCAAGAAAGAGTTTCTCTTCTCTCCCTTCCCCCCCCTCCCCATTATGGTTAGTAATAATCATTGTTGCTCTCTTAGTAATGCTTCATGGGCACAAAAGTTACTGTATTTAAGGAGCTGAGTTCTGGGGGAGAGATGTTAGTTATGCAAAGTGGTATTCTTAGAGTGTCTTTGCTTGTGGTAATGGAAGTCTTCAGAATCTGAAGCACCCCCTGCGATGTGTGTGTGTGAAGTCAACAGGGAGCTGACCTGAAATTAAAACCAAGAATGTATTCTTTTTTTTAAATTTTATTTTATTATGTTATGTTAATCACCATACATTACACCGTTAGTTTTTGATGTAGTGTTCCATGATTCATTGTTTGTGTATAACACCCAGTGCTCCATTCAATACGTGCCCTCTTTAATACCCATCACCACGCTAACCCATCCCCCCACCCCCCTCCCCTCTAGAACCCTCAGTTTGTTTCTCAGAGTCCATAGTCTCTCATGGTTCGTCTCTCCCTCCAACTCCCCCCCTTCATTTTTCCCTTCCTACTATCTTCTTTTTTTTTTTTTAACATATAACGTATTATTTGTTTCAGAGGTACAGGTCTGTGATTCATCAGTCTTGCATAATTCACAGCACTCACCATAGCACATACCCTCCCCAATGTCTATCACCCAGCCACCCCATCCCTCCCACCCCCCACCACTCCAGCAACCCTCAGTTTGTTTCCTGAGATTAAGAATTTCTCATATCAGTGAGGTCATATGATACGTGTCTTTCTCTGATTGACTTATTTCGCCCAGCATAATACCCTCCAGTTCCATCCACGTCGTTGCAAAGGGCACGATTTCAGTTTTTTTGATGGCTGCATACTATTCCATTGTATATATACACCACATCTTCTTTATCCATTCATCTGTCGATGGACATCTTGGTTCTTCCCACAGTTTGGCTATTGTGGACATTGCTGCTATAAACATCGGGGTGCACATACCCCTTCAGATCCCTACATTTGTATTCTTAAAGCACAGAAACAGATGATAGGGAGTAGCATAGCACTGCTGTGCTGGCTTTTGCTAAGGTAGTATGATAAGTCTATTCCTCTTTAATGGAACTCCAGAACCCCTGGTGAAGCAATTCAAAAGACCAGGCTGTTTTATGGCCTGAATGAGCCTTTCTCATTGTACAAGTCATATGAGGGCATTTTGGGTTTCTGGTGACAAAGCAGATTTCTCCATAATAACAAACTTTCTAAAATGGCCTTTCCTCACTTATATGTCCAGAAATTCTGTCGGCATGTGGTACTGCAGAAATGTGAACTAAGGTAAGCCTAGGTGGGTCACTTCAGGAGCCCCTGGGTCCCCTCTTGCTTTGGATCATTAAGGATGATTACCCCAAACAGACTTTGAGAAACTCCGCAGCCCATGGCCTTTAGGAGCATCCAGACAGGCACAATTAACAGGGCAGATGACAGAGAGGCAGTAGCATTTGTATGAGTGTCTGTATTTAACATGAAGCAGCTTTAGACTCACCAAAGGGTCCAGAAAAGAGAGACCCAATTAGGTCATCCACAGAGCCCAGAAAATGTGTTGCTTCTGGGGGCAAGATCACCTGCTCTGTCTTGGGCCAAGGTCTCAATGTTTATGCCATCACTGCACAGATTAGGTGGCATGTTTTCAAAGGAGGCATACCTGGAAAAACGTCTCCAAACTGCAAAGTTTATAGATCTAAAATCCAAATTAAATTATTGCATAGAAAACTGACATTCTTCCTTTAAAAGTAAAGCTGTTCAGATTCAGTACTCATTCTTCCTTGACTATTACATCATGGGGCCCACTGTGTACTAATTTCTTGAGCCCAGATGACATTCTAGGCACAAAATATGAGCACAGAGAGCTCTGATTTGTGCCCAGTTCCTTGAAACCTTATATAACTTCTTGATAAAGTTCAAGTGGTTAAATAGCCATCTATTTAATACTCCCCCCAAACATTTCAGTTCATCTGAAGATGTTAAGTAGAAATGTGTATTTTAGAGCTACTCCTTGAATATATTTAAGGTGACTAAGAATTTCCCTTTCAAATAAAAGTAATAGAGATTTTATAACTGGAGACTGGATATTTAGTTTAAGAAAGTAGTCATGAGCCAGGACATGAAATAAAAAAAATAACATTAAGATTTTTTGGTGTTTTTGTGCCTCTTTAAACTTAAATCGGGGTTTATTGACTATTGGACTCTTACCTTTATTCTAAGATCTTTCTTAAAAAGAAAGCTGTCCATGTACCCAAGCACAGATGATTTTTTTAATGACCAATTTGAAAGAGTTTTAGGCACTTTTTCTCAAAGTCAGCTACATCCATTTGGCAGTGAGCACTGGCTGAAAGTACCTGATGGCAGCATTGTCTTTGGTAATCAGAGAGAATGGGTCTAGCTGCTGCAAGGTTTCCATCATGAAAGCTCGTTCATTGGGAGGAAATCAGGTGGTTCCTCTTTGCTTCTCTTAATTGGGCCAGCAAACTTTAGGCAAAGGCAGTTTTGTTAGATGTTGAGAAACCAAAACTTGTGAAGCTTATCCCTGGCCGGGTCATTTCAAAGAGATAGAATACCTGCAAGAAAGGAAAGTGGACTGATGTGCTGCTGGACTATTTCTGAGAATGGATTGTGTCTCAGGTGGCTTCTGAGAGACTGGGTGAATTGCTACTTTCCTGTCCCAGTGTAACACTTCTGATGGGTGGTGACATTACTGAAAGATGCCTTCCCATCAGACATCAGCTTCTACAACCCCTGGTTTAAAAAAAAAAAAAGAAAGAAAAAAAGAAAGAAAGTAAAATGAGCCTACAGGGAGAAGCAAAGTCTATGTATCTTCAAATGAAATCTCTAAGTGTATAAACAAGAGCTAGATTATTTGGAGTGGTTGCCTTGAAAGATACCAAAGCACCTTTCCCAGAGTTTTAGTGTCTCAGCTTGAATTGCTATGCTGAGTACATTTGATGATGTTGTCTTACTCTGTCCCTGGTCTGTCGCATTGGTCATGTGCTTGATCGATTTGCAGTGTGAAAATAGAGGCTAATCGAGTTCTCTAATCAGTTGTTGTTGGTAGCGGTTGTTGATGGTGATGTTTTGGTGGGTGTGTGTATGCAAGATGGGGCGAGGGAGGAGAGAGATTGAGATTGCAATTTGGCCTGATGATTGTTAGTACAACTTTTATTGTGTGGTCAAGTAGTAAACTTGGCCATAGCCTACAAGAAACAGCCCTTAGAGTTTGCTGCTGGAAGTCTTCCCAACAGGAGAGGACTACAGACATATCCACTGAATGGTGAGAGCATGAGTTTGGACTGAACACCAACATTTTAGTTGTAGGTCGGCCTCCCACTACAGCCTATTTCTGGGCAAGTCTTCGATTACTGCAGGGCCCCGATTTTCTCATCTCTAAAATGTTAAAGTTGAACTAGACGATCTCAAAACTTTCTGGCTGTGGGGCTCTATGACTAATTGTTGAGATCCATAATAGCAACCTTATAGTCTGTGCTTATTTAGCCACAGTGGGTGGTTCTCATGAAGATGAGCACATCTGAATAAACCATGGCTCATTTCAGGAGCAGAGGCTGAAGCCTGCAGAGCTTACCGGGCTGTAGCAGTGAGAGTTTCCGGGCCATCTGAGTACAAGGATAAGAACTAAACATGACTTTCCAGAGTAAACTTAGACTGTAACCTCTTTACCTATTTTCCTCTAATTATAAGAGTGATAAGTACCCATTGTGGAAATTAAGAAGATGTATATTAGAAAGAAGAATATCACAATTCACCCTGATTCCACTAAATAGGAAGAACCGTCATAGCATTTGGCAAATTTCCTTTTCTGTCTTTTTCCTGTGCATATTTTGGATAGCTAGGTACACTTATTTAGGTGGGTAGAATTTACTGTGCTATTTTCATTTAACATTATAGCAAAAGTATTTTCCCATGTCATTAAGAAATACCTCCTCATAAGCAGCATCATTATCATTTGTTCTAAGTAATCTGTTCTAAGATAGAATATTAAGGGCTAACCATTATTGAGCATGGAATATACCAGATACTGTGCCAGGTGCTTAACATGCTTATTCATTCTTGTATTACCCCTATGAGATAGGTACTGTTAATATCCCCTAGTTTTTAGATAAGCTGAAGCTCAGAGAAGTTCCATTACTTGCTCGTGGTTACCAGGTGGCACAGCTGAAATTTGAACTGAGGTCTTTCTTATCTGTTCTCTTAATCGCTGCACTATGTTTAACAATTTTTCTATTATCTGATACTTTCCCTTCTATTTCCTGTAAGTAATAATGTATTAAATATTTTGGCATAAATATTTCTGTGTTTTGCATTAAATCTTTAGGTTAGAATTCTAGAAGTGGGGTGATTGGTTCAAAGAATCTAAACTTTTTACATACCCTCAGAATATATTTTCTTTGATTTTTTTTTATTTCACAAAGAATTTCCATTTGATATTTTCTATGACGATGCTTTGCTTTTTTTAGTGTAACATGATTACCTCACTTAATTATTGAATCTGATTCTTCAGTTGCAATTTTAATTTGGTTTTTGAAAAAACTCACAAGGAATTCTTCTGCTTCCTCAGTTGTACTAGAAACAATGCATTTTATTTTAGAGACTGATGGCACCTTTTTTTTTTTTTTTTTAAACTTTGTGTATTTAGTAACCTGACTGGCTTTCATGGGCAAATCAGGGAGATTTGCAGCAATTCTGGAAAATCAGATATCTGTAGCAGCAGGTTATGTTCAAGAAATTTTTATTTGGGAATGTGAGAAGAGAAATTCATATTAAGAATTTGGAGTGGTGTTTTTTGAGCATGGTTTGACCTAGAAGTTTGGTACAGTGGTGCTTATTTCTTCAAAATCGGTAAAATTATGAAAGCACTTCAATGTTTGCATTTTTTATGTGAAAATAATGGTCATCATGACAGTTTTTTTCTGACACTTCCTTGTTTGTAATCATCAATTCCGTCTTTTCTTTGGTTAGGTCTACCTCTGTTGGTTCAAAGAACAATTGCAAGGACGATCGTACTTCAGGAGATAGTGGGAAAAGGTAGATTTGGTGAGGTCTGGCATGGAAGATGGTGTGGGGAAGATGTGGCTGTAAAAATCTTCTCCTCCAGAGATGAGAGATCTTGGTTTCGGGAGGCAGAAATTTATCAGACGGTCATGCTGAGACATGAAAACATACTTGGTTTCATTGCTGCTGATAACAAAGGTATTTTCTAATTGGGTTCAGCAAGTAAACATGTTATGTCCATCATCAGATCACCATCAATAATTTCTTTGTTTTAATAAAATACGTAAAAGTCTAATTTCTTTATTGAGGATAGAAAATGCTTTTCCTCTTTTCCACAGATAAATGTACAGAACCGTACAGTAAAGGCAGGGCAAATGAGTGATATGAAATCATGATACCATAGCCAGGTTGATATTTAAAGTATTTGGTGACTGGTATGGTAGAGGAATCAACCAATCAGAACAGAAGCTTCAATTGGAACAGAGTCCTGGGAGAGCCCTGCCAGTCTAGCTTTTATCCCTTACTTGCTGGTCCATGAAGAGATTGGGAGGCATCTTGTCAGAGGGTGGTGGGAGGTGGGAGAGGTTGCTTTGGGTGTCTAGGGCAAAGGGATGACATTGGAATTTTGAGTAGCAACTGTTAGCCAATGAGGACAGAAATATTTCAATATTTTAATAACCGGTACAGACGTAACAGTGAATGCTAGTTGAATATTCACCTTTGCCAGGACTGTACTTCTCCTCTGTATAAATAGGCTTCAACTCTGGACTCAAATTCTCTATGAACATTGTCAGAATGGCAGCAAGCAAATCAATTTTAGTGAAATTTTCTATCAATGTACTTTGAGTATGAATTATATTGAGGTTTAACATCAGCAACCTCAAACAGTATATGACTTTTTGAGATTTGTGGAGCAAGACAGAGCATCAGCTTAGGTATTGAAATCAATATTCATAAAATACAGTATAAATCCCCGAGTAATCAGGGACTGGATATAATTTATGGATCACCTATGCTTTCCTTCTTCTTTTTGCATAGCTTTTATTTATTTAACTGTGCATTAGTTCCCATAACAAAGGGCAACAGGGCACAAAGATGAGCAAAACATGATCCAGTCCATTTTTTTTTAAAATTCCAATCAGTAATACTCATGAAGAACTTCGGTGAGGTAGAGATTGTAACCTCTATCTAAAAAATTATCTGTGGATATCAGGGACCCACCATTACCTATGGAAATTAAAATCTATGATTATTTTTATCTATTATAAGCTTGATTATTACTAATCAGATGACAAAAGAGAGGCTTAGAATTACTGTACATTTTGGCTTTAATTATGTTTGTAGACAGTATGTGTTTTCTGATTTGCCAGGTATAAACCGAGTAAAGCCAACATGAGCTTTA
Organism: Neomonachus schauinslandi; assembly: GCF_002201575.2. Classification (NCBI taxonomy): domain Eukaryota; kingdom Metazoa; phylum Chordata; class Mammalia; order Carnivora; family Phocidae; genus Neomonachus; species Neomonachus schauinslandi. The sequence continues at coordinate 120,462,849 of NC_058405.1, read as the reverse complement.
AACAAGAAATGTTCTTTCCAAATTCTTACCTCTACATACTTTGAAAATATATCCAGACTATTGAAAATGAGACATTTCTTAGTAAGCTAAGACCTTTTTCTTATCCTTCCTAAGATTGAGCTGAAGTGTACCAGCTGATTAGATTAATTAGCATTGTTGTCAAAGCAGTGACGACTTTAGTTATATGGATCATCTTGATGGGCCTAATTTAATCATTATGTTCATTTGATTATAAAACAATAGGCCCAAGGGAGATCATCCTTGATTGTCTCTTCTTCAGTTTAACTGGTCTACCTTTGTCACTGGCTTACTTATCAGTGGCTTTGTGCATGACTTTAAATGACCTCCAACATCGCTTTCATCCTCATTTCTAAATCTTTTGTGGTATTTATAGTTCCACTGGTTAGTCAACGGTCTGACAGAGACATTGATATGAGAGGGCAAGATAGTCACTGGCACTGAGCAGGGAGAGAGGTAGAATAAGGATTAGTTTTGTACATGGTCAGTTTATTACTGAACTTTGTCATGTTATGTTGATTTTTGTATTCGTAGGAAATTTTATCACTACCCGGATTTGGAAATTAAATATTTGGATTAAGAGTAGCTCTTGTACATAAAGCATTTAATAGAAGAAGTCCCTAGCAAATGTTCATTATCGCTTCCTTTCTCTGAGCTTCAGAACTGGTCAGGACTGCCCTGGGCTGTTGTAGACACTTCCAAAAGCTAAAGCTAACTCCAGGGACTCTAATACCTGGAGAAGTTTTAGGCTAATTTCTGTTCTGCTAAAAATATTTTATAAGCTGGATTAGCTTTTGGTTGAATAAAGTAAATTACTTGAAAATGTCTAGTAACTGTATTTGGCTCTTAAGGTAAACTTTTGGGGAAAATCATCAACTTCATATTTTGAAAGGTGAACAATGTGAACATTCTTAGAATTGTAGAGCTTTTATTACAGTAATAACACTTTGTGTAAATTTTTTGCATTTCTTGTTTGTACTGGAACAATCTTTCTTAAAAGCTCAGAGTAATTTACAGCACAACACTGAGCCTAAATTCATCTGTCAGTAGTTTCTTCTAGAATATGGTACCATCAGTATATAAAGAGAATAAGAAAGGAGTTGTTCACTTAATCAGAATCACTCTCATAGCTTCCTGTAGCTCTGGTGGATACATACAACAGGTTCTAGTATATCAATATCTTCAGGGATTCAGTGAGATATTTTACTTTGCTAATTTGGACTGTCAGCATCCTCACTAAAGGAATTAGCTTTGCTTTGTGAACAATACAGATTTACTTTAAATACTGACATTTGCTAAAAGCTTTTGGTTTCGTTCTCAACATATATTTATAGCAATAAAGAGACTTTTTCCCATTTAGATAATGGAACTTGGACTCAACTTTGGCTTGTCTCCGAATATCATGAACTGGGTTCCTTATATGACTATTTGAATAGAAATATAGTGACCGTGGCTGGCATGATCAAACTGGCCCTTTCGATAGCTAGTGGTCTGGCCCACCTACATATGGAGATTGTTGGTACACAAGGTACGTGTTTTCTTTCTGAGTTTTTTCTGCTTAAATATGAGGATAGAAACACCAAGCTGTGTTTTAGTGTTTAGTTGTATTTTAGTTTATTACAAATGACTATCAAATGTAAAGAAATACTAAGTTACTTCAAAAAGCTGAGGATATTATCATGATACAGCCAACTCTCATCTATGTACTCATCATTTTGTATATTAGCCATAATAATATTTTTACACCTGGTGGCTCCAACTTTGCCATTTAGCACACATCCCTGGAAGATCTTGCTTTGATGGCAAATGCTCTATATTCAGAGAATATAAATACTTTAAATATTTACCTTTGATAGCTAAAATAATTGGAGATGTAATGTGACCTTAAAAAATATTTACATATAATGGACTCAAAGATCAAATAATACCCACTGTCTTTTCTATTTATTGAGTTAATAAAGAATTTGCTCTAGAAAGTCATTAGTCCAATCAGGGCAGTGGTCCTCAAATTTGGATTTATGATCCCTTAAACTCTTAAAAATTATTGAGGACCCAAAGGTTTTTGTGTATTTGGGTTCTATCAATATTTACTCTATTAGAAACTAACATTGAAAAATTCAAAAAGTATTTATTAATTTACTTAATAATAACTAATTATTAAACAAGTTTCAAAAATTTGCATCTTTTTTATAATACAAAAACCAATCTAGTGAAAATATGGTTTTGTTTTACATTTTTGAAATCTCTTTAATGTCTGACTTAATGTCTGGATTTTCAAGCATGTTCTTCATTCAGTTGTTCCTTTATGTTTTGGTTGAAGTATGTGAAGAAAATGTAATATCCCACAGATAGGTGTTTGGAAAAGAGTCTCAAAGACTCCCAGGGATTTTGGGGTCACATTTGAGAACTGCTGGTCTAGGGTAGTAAAAGTTTGAAACTTGTTTTGTAAGAGTTTATTTGCTATGTTCTTATGTAGTTGTAGTAATGCTAATTCTTTCCCTGTTCATGCAAAGGAAATTTATTAGTGGCTACTAAGTGCTACCTAGGGTCCTAAGCATCAAAGTCATGCAGATGGGTGATGAGTAACACCCAGGCATTGCCCTGAGGCAGCTTACAGTCCAGTTGGGAGAGACAGATAATTAAACACACATGTAAATGAACAATATAATTTAGATAGTAATAAGGGTTATGAAGAAGGCAAAAGTGACGTACTCTGTGGAGACTGACAGGGGATGTGGAATGTGTGGTCAGAGAAGACCTGTCTTCAGAGGTGACTTTTGAGCCAGGTCTTCAAAGTGATTCCTTTTAGAGAGAGTCAGTCTTCAGTAACAACAACAACAAAATGAGTATTCTTCTGTTATGCTTCATAGGTAAACCTGCTATTGCTCATCGAGATATAAAATCAAAGAATATCTTAGTGAAAAAATGTGAAACTTGTGCAATAGCAGATTTGGGGCTGGCTGTGAAGCATGATTCAGTACTGAACACGATTGACATACCTCAGAATCCTAAAGTGGGAACCAAAAGGTAAGATCACTAACTTTGGTGGTGCGCTCAGACATATGGCCGCCCTGTAAACATGAAATCCTGGGATGAGTGTGTGGGGTTTTTTTGGGGTGGGGATCCAAATGAAAAATCATTAGGCCCAAGAAAGCAAGGAGTCTTCTCTGAGTTATTGAGAAGTCAGTGACACAATGGTTATAAAGCAAGGACACTTGGCCTTTTAGTCATATAGATAGTAGCCATTTGGGTGGGGAATGCAGTAGAGAGGGATAGTGGAAGAGATGGTGATACATTATTTTGAGTGGGTCAGTTTCTGAGAATACATTTTCCTATGGATAGGAGGGAAAAAAATGTCATCAAAACAAGTATGAGAGAAGCAGAACGTACTACATATATATTACGACAGACCCATTAGTAATGGGATTTCTGGTGGTTTCTTGTTCTGGCCAGCCTGTGGCCATATGGCCTGCATACTTCCATTTCCTTTTATTTGAATATCAGGCTCATGCTACTTTGACGTAATTCCTGGGTTCTTTTTTTTTAATTCCTGGGTTCTTGATCTTGAAGTCCGAAAACAACCAAAACATTTTCCTGGAGTTGTCAAAGGCTCTTCTGAGTAGGAGATTTCTGGTACAGTTGACCTCCAAGCCATGTTTGAGATTCTAAGCCTATCCATCTGAGTCCTTCCCATGGTTCCCTAGGAGAATTTAATGAGGCCCCAGGAACACTTCAGGGCAGTTTATTCAAACTGGGCAGCCCTACGGAACTTCTTTTCCCTATAAAAAGTAAGCCTTGGCTTGCCCATCAGACTGTCTCCACATCAGGGACCCCTCAGGGAAGCCTTGGATGCTGGACTCCTTCAGAGAATCTAAAACTTTTAAGAGTTTGGGAGGGTATAGCATCCTCCTCTTAATATTCTGGGAAATCGTGAAAATCCCCTTCGGACAGCTAGGCTCCGTCAGGTCCCATGGACTGTAGATTTCTTTGGTTTAGTCTTATTCAAACAAGGCTGTCATTTTCTTGTAGCCAATATATAATGTGTATATATGTCTGGAAGCCACTGTATAATAAAATTGTTCATTCAGAGAAGATGTTTATGGAATGCTGCTGAGCACTGTGTTAGAGTCCTGGGGGCACCATGATGAATAAGAGATGCTCTTTGCCCTCAAGGAACTTTCCATGGCAACGTTTGTTGGTGGAGGTTGAGTTCCGTCTCTCCTATTGAATGCTTTGCTTGCTGAATTTCCCTCTAGCTTGTCCTTTGCAAGTATTTGGCTCCTGGCATCTGTGCTTTGACACACTGAGTAGGATGACTTCTAGTTTTATTTCAAACATTTTTAAACTTATAGTTCAGTCAGTAGCTGTATTACTTAAATTTAATTTATTATAGTGGCTTAGATCTACTTTTAAAATTGATGTAAGCTATTAATTCATATTTTATGTGAGGATTTATTAAGATTGTATTTTACTGGATTGCTGTAAAGTCATACAGAAGATCTGAAATGTGCATGTTTTTGAAGGTATATGGCTCCTGAAATGCTTGATGATACAATGAATGTGAATATCTTTGAGTCCTTCAAACGAGCCGACATCTATTCTGTTGGTCTGGTTTATTGGGAAATAGCCCGAAGGTGTTCAGTTGGAGGTAAGATGTTGGAGATATTCTTTGTATCTGTCTTTCCTTGATGCTCTGAATACAAGATATTTTTTCTATGTATTTTTTTCTAAGCACTGTATGAGTCATTTTTTATAATATTTAAGAGTATACCTTTTGGTGATATCTTTCCAGTTTCAAGAGTGGAGCATCCTACATATAATGATGATTTTGTATTATGATTACTGCTCAGGTGGGGGTGACAGTTCTCTTGATAATTCTGATTTTCTTAATGATACTTTGCAAAGCACTTGAAAATTTTCTTGAGTTTGTATGCAGTTAGCTGTAGCCCTATTTTCTACCAGAAATTGAACCCGAAGATGTTAAAACTTTACCAAAAGCCACAGGACTTGAAGTCTTCTAGTTTTCAGGCTTTTCCTGTTTGTTTGTTTGTTTTGTTGGCTGTTGTTGCTTTTTCTCTGTGTTAATGAATGTAGAAGCGAGAAAGTGGAGGCCAGAGGTGAGCAGAGACTAACTTCCTGACTCTACTGCTCCTAGCTGTTTAGAGATTAATAATGAGAGGAGGAAGAGTTTGAAAGGATGAAACCCTACAAATGCAGCCTCTGAAGTTGTGGCATCCGTGGAGAAAAGTTAACTACTGGTAGGAAACGGATTAGAGTTTTCACTTTCCAGTGAGACAGACTTCAAACTAAGCCGTGGTTTAGCAGATTCCTGAATGTCTGACTTTAGGCAAGTTACTTGGTCTCACTTTCCTCATCCGTAAAATTAATAATAAAACTGACCCCTTGGGCTTTGAGGATTTAACGGATTCATTTGGTTAATTAATTAGTACAGAGCATAGTACAGAGTAAACATTCACTAAAAGAGCTGTCATTATCAGACCACTGTCAGTTTTGTATTTTGTATTGATATCATTGTGCCTTACACCAATTTCATTTTTTAAAAAATGAGTAAAAAATTTTTTTAAACTTACAAGGGTAAAATTCTTTTGAATGAGAAAACATACTTTTCCCCTTTTTATTAACAGATAAGATAGTAAACCATTCAGGAAGATGAAGTTATTTATTATTTATTTATTTCTAAAGATTTTATTTATTTTTTTAAAAGAGGGAGAGAGAGCACAAGCAGGGGAAGTGGCAGGCAGAGGGAGAGGGAGAAGCAAGCCCCCCCGCCAATCAGGGAGCCCGATGTGGGGCTCGATCCCAGGACCCCGGGACCATGATCCGAGCCAAAGGCAGACACCCAACCAGCTGAGCCACCCAGGCACCCCAGATGAAGCTATTTATAGCAGCAGTAGAGTTAGAGTGGAATTCTCGAGCCTGGGATTGTGTTCTAGATCTGCCACTTATGAGCTCTTTGATCTTGAGCAAACTGGTGACTCTTTGTGCCTCAGTTTCCTCATTCTGTAAAGGAGGGATAATATGGTAACTCCTAGTCAGAGGTTTTGAGGAATAATTAAAATATGTAAAGGGTTTAGGACAATGTGTGGTAAATAGCAAGATTCAAACATGTTTGTAATAATTTTTTAAAATTTCATATTAATATTTTTCTAGATCTGCTTTGAGGTTATTGTCCTTAAATTTTCTTCAACCTTTGAAATAGTAAGTTAGTTAACATAATAGTAGGGCATTTCTTAAATATTGTAAATTGAAAAGACTGTTAAAACAATTTTATGAGGAAATTCTCAAGTTCAGGTAACATTCTGATAATTAAGGTCAGGTCTTTGTATTTGAGACTCTTTAAATATGAAACTTCATATTGAATTGTCCATCTTGAGTACCTTTGCTGCTTCTTTGGCACATTCTCAGGTACAGTACTTCTAAAATCCAAATGTAAGAAATTCAACTTTTAAAAGATTGCCTATCAATTTTCAAAAAGAGAAAGCTATTCTGTTTAATGAAAAGGTTATTTAATGTGTCTGTTAGCCATTTGTATGTCTTCTTTGGAGAAGTGTCTGTTCATGTCTTCTGCCCATTTTTTGACTTGATTATTTGTTTTTTGGGTGTTGCGTTTGAGAAGTTCTTTATAGATCTTGGATACCAGGCCTTTATCTGTAGTGTCATTTGCAAATATCTTCTCCCACTCTGTGGGTTGCCTCTTTGTTTTGCTGACTGTTTCCTTTGCTGTGCAGAAGATTTTATCATTAGCCATCAGGGAAATTCAAATCAAAACCACATTGAGATACCACCTTACACCAGTTAGAATGGCAAAAATTGACAAGGCAAGAAACAACAAATGTTGGAGAGGTTGTGGAGAAAGGGGAACCCTCTTACACTGTTGGTGGGAATGCGAGTTGGTACAGCCACTTTGGAAAACAGTGTGGAAGTGCCTCAAAAAATTAAAAATAGAGCTACCCTATGACCCAGCATTTGCACTACTGGGTATTTACTCCAAAGACACAGATGTAGTGAAAAGAAGGGCCATATGCACCCCAATGTTCATAGCAGCAATGTCTGCAATAGCCAAGCTGTGGAAAGAGCCGAGATGCCCTTCAACAGATGAATGGATAAAGAAGATGTGGTCCATAGATACAATGGAATATTACTCAGCCATCAGAAAGGATGAATACCCAACTTTTACATCAACATGGATGGGACTGGAGGAGATTATGTTAAGTGAAATAAGTCAAGCAGAGAAAGTCAATTATCATATGATGTCACTTATTTGTGGAACATAAGGAATAGCATGGAGGACATTAGGAGAAGGAAGGGAAAAATGAAGGGGGGGGAAATCGGAGAGAGAGATATGAACCATGAGAGACTATGGACTCTGAGAAACAATCTGAAGGTTTTAGAGAGGAAGGGGGTGGGGGGATGGGTTAGCCCGGTGATGGGTATTAAGGAGGGCATGTATTGCATGGAGCACTGGGTGTTATAAGAAAACAATGAATTGTGGATCACTACATCAAAAACTAATGATGTATTGTATGGTGACTAACATAACATAATAAAATTAAAAAAAAAAAAGAGAAGGTTATTTAATGGAAAAAAATACTTCATTCCCAAACAAGGCCAGGATATAAATTTTGCAATTAGGCATTACTTTTGAATTGTACAATGGTATTTTATATAAATCAGAACTCATATAATTTTTATAATATAAAATTATATTTTATATTATTATGCAAAAGTAATTTATTTATATAATATTATATATAATATATAATTGTATAAAATTATATATTTTATAAAATAGAAATAATTTTATGTTTTATATAAGATTTTTTTTTTAAGATTTTATTTATTTATTTGAGAGAGAGAATGAGAAAGAGAGCACATGAGAGGGGGGAGGGTCTGAGGGAGAAGCAGACTCCCTGCCGAGCAGGGAGCCCGATGCGGGACTCGATCCTGGGACTCCAGGATCATGACCTGAGCCGAAGGCAGTCGCTTAACCAACTGAGCCACCCAGGCGCCCAGTTTTATATAAGATTTATGTAATTATCAGAATTATGTAAAGTTTCATAATGTGCATTTTATAAAATTATGCAATAATTATTCAGCTGAGTGCTTTATACTTACATAATTCATTTTTAGTGATACAACATTTTCATAAACCTGACTTTCCAGTTTCCCAGGGTGCCACTTGTGCCTAGAGGACTTAATTGGTATTCTTTTGAAATAAGCATCGGGCACCTGGGTGGCTCAGTTGGTTAAGCGACTGCCTTCGGCTCAGGTCATGATCCTGGAGTCCCTGGATCGAGTCCCGGCATCGGGCTCCCTGCTCGGCAGGGAGTCTGCTTCTCCCTCTGACTCTCCCGACCCTCCCCTCTCTCATGCTCTCTCTCTCTCAGTCTCTCTCTCAAATAAATAAAATCTTTAAAAAAAAAAAAAGAAATAAGCATCTTTGTTATTCACACTGGGAAATTTATTATGCAAATTTCTTACAGGAATTGTTGAGGAGTACCAGTTGCCTTACTATGACATGGTGCCTTCAGATCCCTCAATAGAAGAAATGAGGAAGGTTGTTTGTGACCAGAAGTTTCGACCAAGTATCCCAAACCAGTGGCAAAGCTGTGAAGTAAGTATGTTCCTTTTTGGCCGGGGATGGGGGGGCAGGGAGCAGGGGCTGGGGAAAGGGGCAGAGGGAGAGGGACAGAGAGAATCTCAAGCAGGCTCCATGCCCAGCATGGAGCCCAATGTGGGGCTCGATCTCTGGACCCTGAGATCATGACCTGAGCCAAAATCAAGAGTCAGACACTTAACAGACTGAGCCACCCAGGAGCCCAGGCTATGTTCTTATATATGTTTTATCTATTATAATTTTGAGGTAAGTATCAGGAAGATTTTCAGAGACCATATAGTTCTTCTCTCTTAATCTAGGCATCCATATGTAAGTATATGTCCTTGTATCAGTCTTCAGAAAGATTTTCTTCCCTTTAGCCATATGTATACAGAATGCCAAGATAAGGGGCAATAACAAGCCCTGGTATCCCCAGTGACTTTACGCAACAAGACTATTTCTTGCTATGTAAAGTCCCCTACAGGTCAGGCAGCTGTGCTCCCTGTGGTGATTCTGTGATCCAGGTAACTTTGATTTCGGGATGCTGCTATCTCAACACATAGTTTCCAAGTGTCTAGGTCAGGAATAGAGAGGAGCTGGAGGGTCACACATGGCTCTTTAATGCTTTGGCTTCAGGTGACTCACATTACGTCTACTCATGATTCATAGACCAGAGTCCGTCACGCAGCCTGATCTGCCTGAAGGGGGGCTGGTAACTGTAGGAGCACAGCCATGTTTGATCGTCAATGTCCATGCCAGACGGAGTATTACAATTCAATCATCTTTATAGTCAGTAAATTTGCAAAAGTTTGAGCTTATGTTCTTATATCAGAAAAGCTTCCTCATGGCAGAGTTCTCTCCTCATCTCCGACAATGCATACGTTAAGCATCATGTCGAAGGCATTCAGTGTGGTTATCACAGTGCTTGTTCTGCCTTACATGAAGCTAGAGACTTTTCTGGTTCCCACAGGGAGAAGGAAGGGAATAGGAGGGAAAGACTACAAACCATCTAATTCCACAACTATTTTACTGCTTTAATCTCCACCAACCCCATTATTCCTATTATAGTCTACCATATTTAATTGTAATACTTGAGGTATTTTTAAAGTGACATTTTTTTAGTTTGGCTTTGCCAGAAGGGTTATTTTATACAGCAGTTTTTTCTTCCCTAATTTCCCCCCTCCTGCATGTTTCACTCATTTCTTTTTCTATTTAAGGAAGGAATTATGTCTCGATATTTCTATTTTGTATAGATATCTTACCTACATACTTATTTTAGAAGCAGAATTTGAGCGATTTACAACCAAACTGAAATTAAATTCTTCCTAATTTTAATAATTTTATGTATATGAAAGAATATGTAACATATATGTAAAGTTTAAAGTGTAATAATGATGTGAAAATCAATGAATTCGCTACTAAGTTTAAAAAATAGAACAAAGATTCCTTACTCCTATGAGAGATTACTATGGTGATTATTTATTATTGCTTAACTTTTCTTTAGGAGAAAAAAATATATATTTATGTATAATTATGTGTATATGTATACTCACACTAAAAATATATTGTTTACTTTTCTGTAATTGTGAAACATATTATTGAAACTTACTGTAGATATTCTTGTTAATTTCTTTTCACTTTCATTTATAGATGTAGCTATAATCTGTTCATTCTCATATTGGTGCAGTAGTCCATTATATGGCTAGAGTATAATTTTTCTTCTATTGTTGATTGTCTTCTGTGTGATTTTAACATTTTTAAACAATGCTGCTATATATATATATATATATATATATATATATATATATATATATAT